>NC_061802.1:19305858-19606858 GCF_021462225.1 Girardinichthys multiradiatus | reverse complement strand
CTAGAAAATTTTAATTTAGTCACTCCAGATCCTGCAATGATATACTTAGATGCTTTTTGGGACATATTTGGTCAGTCTGTTTAGATTTTTCCATTTTCTATTACGTTTCATTCTCTATAATGTCACAGTATTTTCTGTGGAACTTCTAAAGATGGTCATGAACTTCCTGCTAACTAATCCAGCAAATCCGCCATTTTTTTTTCTCGCAGTATTCTTGTATTTCAAGTTGATGGATGCCGAAGCAGAAATCTGAAAAATCTAAATGTTCTGTTGTCGGGTGTATAAACCCAGACCAGTCAGTACACCGTCCCCCTGCCTCAAAACCTCTTCAAAGAGCCTGGTTAAATTTTATTTTTCATGGAAATCTACCCACATCAGTGGAGAAATTCCCATTTCCCCCACTTCAAGGACAAGTTCTTCAGTAAACTCTGCCAGTATCAAGAAGAATTGGCTATGGAAACAACAGACACAGCAAAGCAGTATGCTGCCAATAACGCGAAAATGACAACAAACTTTATTTTAGACATGTATTTATTGTGTGTTGATATGACGTCCTGGCCATTGTATATCAGTAGCATCGTACCTTCTGCTTATGTTAGCGCTGTGTGCTGCTTTTTAAAAGATGAGCCTTTCGAGCTACAATAACAAGGAGTTCAGACCAAACCATTGCAGTTCCACTTTATAGAGACCACAACTGAATGATTTAAGTCTGAAAAGGAAGGACTTAAAAACATGATATGTCTCCTTTAAGTCTGACAGCAGATTCCGTGCAGACTCAAAACAAATGTCCGCCAGACCTGTCCGCACAAAGCAAATATTTTTATGACCGCGTGCGCAGTGTCACACAATAAACACCTCGGTGGGAAAAAGTCTCCACATTGAATTGTTTTATATGTGACACAATGCTCAGAGCAATCGGTCGCAAGTACGTGGAGTGTCACATCCACTCTGCGCCACACTGACATGTGCATTCCCCTACTTCGTCCCTTGTGGTTTAATGGCCTGTATTGCCAACTTCTTTCGTTGTGTTTGTCCAAAGCTACACTGCAAATTAGCTCTGCCTCCCCATCCAATGACACTATGGTAGAAAGTGTGGGAAATGTAGGAATTTGTCACCAGAAATTTAGGAAAATGGTACACTCAGCTATAAAACCTCTAACATCCATGGAGGACAGTGCGCAGAGGCCAAAAATTTTATTTTGTGTTTTTTTTAGTCATTCAGAAATTGGCTTGCTAGAGTGTTTTGTGTTGTTGCATAAATTATAGTTTCACTACTTAAGACAAAAAAATCTAAATCCTGAAGCATTAAATCAGTACCAGACCATCACACTGCCACTACCATGTTTGGATGTGGGTAAAATGTTATTTTTCTTAAAGGCTGTGTGGTGCCCTTGCCATGGATGAAGCATGGACTTGAACTGTTCACAGAGAGCTACAGACTGGTAAAAAACTTTGAATCTCATACTGCACAGCGTTAACCTATTTTGTTAGGCCAGCCCCAGAAAGGAGTCACGACGGGAATTCTTGTGATGTCATGGGGATCCATGAACAAAACACTGTTCCCAGCCGCATCTCTTTCCCTATCCTGCTGCCCGGCTGCACAAGAAGAGGCAATGCGCAAAAGGCTCTGAAACTCACTGGGGAGTAAGAGTCTACTTCTTCACAGAATCCTTGGATCCAACATAAAATACAGTTAGCTGTCTGCATGTTTGGCAACTGTAATAACTAAAAGTAAGACAAACTGCCTGATATTGATTTGTCTGAGCACCTGCAGGAAAGAATCTGAAGCCATTACATTGTCCCCAAAAAGACGTTGATGAGCGATTTCCTTTCTACTGCCATTGAAAGTAGATGGCGTGGAAGCAGCAGCCCTGCCCCACCTGCCCTACCGCCTGTGTCAGCCCATGCAGAAGCCACCCAAGCGGCTACAGCAAGTTGCCCAACACACAACCTAGAGGCCAGACCAAGTCGCCACTTTCGCTACCCAACTCAGTGCTCTTTGGACCTTCTTCACTCCTGTTTACTAGAATGGTTCCTGTAAGAAATTGTGTCTTTGTAGAGAAAACTAAGCAAAGTACTGTAAATATTGTTAATTCCATGGTGTTTGCTTTTGTTTGTGGTTCTAAAAGTAATATTATTTGAGTGCTAGCAGCTGCTCCTGCTGAGCCTTTAGTTGTGTATTAAATTTAAGACTAACTTTACTTCAGTGACTGGTTTCAACAGAGATCGGCTGTAACGTGTCACCAGTGCTCATACGCACATTAATAGTTATATCATTGGTAGTTAACGGTACATGTGTGACTTAAAAGAGTAATGAATAAGCTATAAGCTTTCCTTTGTTAGCTGAAACGGCTAACTGCTAATGCTAGTGCCGGGATGGTCAAAAATTTATATCTGGTTTGTCGCCATCTTGTGAGAGTTCAATGACGTTCCTCTTTGCCGTTTTAGCAGTCCATTACTCCATGTGCTGGCTAGTAAACAACATTAGGATCAATTGTCCAAAATAATATTTTCTAAAATATTACTTTACTACAATAATGGTGGCTGTTTAAAACAACAGAATCAATTTTCCAAAAAGGTTATTGATTTCTAATTTGACAAATCATTCTTTAAAACAATAATTTTTTTAATGATGTTTTACTTATCCTTCTGATTTGCACTGTAAATTGTTTGAACACATACCAGTTATTATCCTTAATTAGTTTGAGGTCATTTCCAAATTGCTCAAAATAAACCTTAGTTCTTCAATTTAAATATCCACACTGTACTGTGATATTATTGCATTTTTTTTTATTGGTTCCCTTTTTTCTTTATTTGCATAAAGTTTATTAATTTTCCTTATTACTTCATTTTGTTTGGTAGTTTAAGATGAATTGTTTCTAGCCTTGTTAAAAATTTTAACTTAAAGTTTAAGTGTTTTTTTAATAAATTCTTATATGTCGGAGACAAAATGTCTGTGTTTATTCCATATGTGTGCAGAGCTTACTGTTACCGAACGCTAGTGATCGAATTACCTCTTTCATCTATTATTTCATAATACCATGCCATATTTGGGCAAGTATTCGTTGGACAATACTTGACAGACCGAACGTTGTTTAGCTGATTCCTCATCAGGTGGTGCCCTAATTTATTAGTCTGACTAAAATTGTATATTTCAGTTTTATTGGTAATTTTGTTAATAATTGCTAATAATTAATTAGAATTTTTAATGGCTGCTAATAGCCAAACAATAATAATTCAGCAACTGTTGTGTTAGTTTTATGCAAGATATATTGGGACACAAACATTCCACAAAGTTTACATTTTGGCTTATCAGTCCAGAGAATAATGTTTCAAAAAACATGCTTATAATCAACTTGTTTATTGGCAAATGAAAAATAGATAACTATGTTCTTTTTTGGTCAGCAGTGGTATTGTCCTTGGAACTTTCTCATGGATGCCATTCTTGCCCAGTCTTTCATATTGTTGAACCATGAAAACTGATCTTACTTAAGGCCAAGTGATGTTTGCAGTGCTTTGGAAGTTTTTCTGGGTTATTTAGAGACTTCCTGGATAGGTTATCAGTCTGCTCTTGGAGTATTTTTGGTAGGCTGGTGTCAAAATAAGGTGAGATCTTTGCATGGATTACATGGAAAGATCTCACCTTATTTTCATGTAATCCATGCAACATTTAGTAACTGCTCACAGTTAACTCCATAAAAGTTACAATAAATATCCTTATATCCTTATCTGTAATCCATGCAATAATTATTAAAACACACAGTTGAAGCAGTGAGGAGTGAAACAAGCACGTTCTCATATTCTGGAGCTGAGAGACTGGAGAGGCCTGTGTGGAGCCACGTATTATCTGCCACATGTTATCTGTCTTATCTTGTGCAAAAATATGAACAAGTATATCCAAAGAAATTATGTATGATGATTTTATATTCTTTCACATGTATTGAATAAAATTAGTAGTCTTTGATTAACAAGTTAAAAGATGTATGATTGAAATGTGGTTAAGAACTGAGAATTAGAGGAAAAAACATTAAGGTTTGACATTCTCAATCAGCTATATATGAAAGAAATATAACATTAATCATTTGTAAAGCATGAATAAAAAGAATGAAATGATGGTTTTGCAACGGTGTTTTAAAGTGAATGCTGAAAGCTGAAGAATGAAATGTGTAATACTGTGTAAGGTTGAAAACTGAGCAGATTAGGGAAAGAACTGGAGGATGACAAGGAGTGACGAAAGCCGGCTGCATGCCCCACTGATTGACTGCATTAAAAAAGAGGAGCAACCCGTGAGCCCAGAAAGGACTGTGCCTCAAAATTAAGAATCTGATTTCTTCTAAAGCCTTTTTATCCAGACAACAGAAGTGAACTTGATCAGTGAACAGCTGATTGCTCTATGTTTCAGGCTTCTGGAAGTCCTGAATCAACCTCATTTATGTCTCCGGGTTTCCTTCAACTCTTCAGCCTCTGGAAACTACTGTCTTCGGAGACATATAACAACAAAGATCCTGTTTAACCATCAAAGCCTGGAGCATCAGTGCCTGCCACTTAAAGGAAGAAAACTGAAGATTAAGTCATATTCCCTTCAAGAAACCACTCATTGTTACCAGAAGAATTCTTCTCCATCAGGTGCATGGATGAGCCTCCGTCTTCAAAGCCTCTTTAAACCCACTAGTTTCAGCATCAGGGAAAGACGGGTTGAGTTGATTGATTCATTTCTATTATTGAAATTATTTTGTGTTGCCGAATTTAAGCTGTTACTGACCCCTGCAAAAGCATTACTAATTAAAGAAAGCATATAAAATTCTAGTTAAATTGTGGACATTCAGTTATTTGAGTCACCGTATTGTTGGTTTTTCATTGTTGGTAAAAAGTCTTGTTGCCTGGTTCTAAGATATTTTAGGAGGTTTTTATAGGTTGCCTTAGTCAAGTTTGTTAAAACGGTGCCCTTGGGGCTCGTGCCGAGCCACTAAAATTAACCTATCCCATATACCAAGAGCCAGTTGTAAATTAGGGAATGAGCAGCCGTGAACAAAAGTGACTGTCGAAGGTGTGGATGACTGTGAGAGGATACTCGGTCACCCGGACCTCCAGTTGAAGAAGGGCGAGACTTTTGGATGAAGGCTGTCAGAGGCTAGGCGAGTCATTTCCCGACACCAGCTTAAACGGAACTTTCAGTAAACCTACTTAGTAAGATCTTTCAGGTTTAGGGAAGTCCGGACCCATTGGATGGAGAGCTGGATTGAGCAATCCCTTTAGACATGGGGAAGTAGGAGGGAGGGGTTAGCTCATCGGACAACGAAAGGTGGCGCCCGAACAGGGACCCTGACAGAGATAAAGGGGCCCCAGAAGAAGGATGCTCAGCAGAGAGACGTGTCTGCCTGAGCACCCTGGACCGACAGCCTGAAAGGGAGTAAGGTTGTCTGTGACTGATAAGGCCGTCAGTCACAACCCTCGCAGTAACTGCATAAGAGTGCAGGTGATGATAGGGCTTTATTGAGGGTAGAATGACCAAACCCAGACAGTAAAGCTGGTAGACAAATAGTCTTAATCCATCCCTACTCGAAAGATCCTCGAGAGGCTTTGGAGACGGACAACTTGAGACGACAAAGACATAGCGATGAATGAAGAGAGTGAAACGCAGGAATGGACGGAGCAGGGAGCTGAAGGACCACTCCCGTCAACAGAACAACCGACATCAACACAGTTAGAGTTACACCGCATACCTACCGAGGTGCTGTTAGGTGGGGACGGATGTTCAACATGGGTTCCATCGGTAAAGAAAATGTTCTTCAGTTTTAACAAAGAGCGATCGAAAGAAGCACTAGAGAGTGAGCTAACACCTCCAAAGAGATGACGTATTTTATTGTTCAGAGATAATATATGGATATAGACTTGTCATGGTACCATGCCCCAAGGCAGTCCAGAGGAAGGATGAAATTGGTCGATGGTTACAGTGGTGGACAGGGTTCATTGAACTATGGGGATTGGGGAAACTGACCTCACTGTACAGTCCATCCGAAAAATATGACTCGATCGTAAAGATGGTTGCTAGTGAGTCTGGACTGAACGGGTACCTCACAAGCCCCAACACCAGAGCTACGGCAAGGTTAAAAGAGTATGAAAAGGAGATCAGAAGGATGAGCCAGTTCAAAGAAAAGCTCCGAGCCATCCAAGATGACAACAAAGAGAGTTTGCTTGAGGAGTGTAGTGACTCTGGACCGAACGGGTACCTCACAAACCCCAAAACCAGAGCCCCAGCAAGCTTGAAAGAATATGAAACGGAGGTCAGAAAGAAGAGCCAGTTTAAAGAAAGGCTCCGAACCATCCAAGACAGCGACAAAGTGAGTTTACTTGAGGAGTGTAGTGAGTCTGATGGACCAGATCAAAGAAAAGACCACAGAACTTACTTAGAGATACCAGCTTATGATTTAACTGAAGAAACAGAGAGTGAAGAAGAGGGCATTGAGTCAGAACAAGAGCAAGACCAAAGAAAAGCTGAACCCAGCCAAGAACCAACTATTACCCTATTCATCACAAAGTCAAAAGATGATATACTTCAACAGATTGCTCTGGCCAGACAAGAACTGCAAGAGACTGCCAGGCAGAGAGCCCACTTATCAGCAGCCTTCGAGCGCCATAAGGGGAGCCTCCAACGTATGGCCAACACCTCAAGCCACAGGGAACATGACCCCACACAAAGTAAAGTAAGAGACCTTACCTTCCAGTATGAACGAGAAACCAAAGAAAACAGTGCCAGTAACCAACCCAAAATGACAAGAAAGATGGATTTTGAAGGAAAAGAGCCAAGAAAGGTTAGTCAGAAGTCAGACAGAGTCTTGATGAGGAAAGTCCTGGAGCTGATGCCCACAGATGCAAGATGCAAAGCCATTATAGGAGGTTGGTGTTGGAAGACATGGATGATGAAGACTCCCAGATCAGAAGAGCTAGACTGCGCATGGATGGAGGTCAGAAGTAACCCAAGGGAGGAGAGGAGAGATAGCTTTTGCCAAAATGCTGATGCAGGGTACAAGAGTTCCACAGATGGATCAAGCAGTGATTTCTTATGATCTAGAGGAGCAGTTTTATGAAGAAAGAAGAAAGAAAGAGACAGGACAAGGGGCCAAACCACCAACTAAGGCCAGTGTGAAAGCTCCAGCCAACCCTCCTAACAGACCACCGCTTCAGAGAAGAGAAGAACCGCAAAGAAGATTCTACGAACCACCAGCATCGCAAGGCCCACAAAAGAAAAACACCTTTCTCCCTAGAGAAGAGTACGACAAACTGTCCTCTGAAGAAAAGAAGGCCCTCTTCGAGTCCCGCAGATCAGGGACCAGGGGGCCTGCCAAGTAATGATGACACGGCCGCGAGTCACCCTGGAAAATGCCTACTGGAAGGGGGACAAAATCTACACAGAAGTGGGAAAAGAACCCTATCTAGTGGACACCGGGCTGAGGTATCCATGACTCGCAGATGCCTAAAGACGACAGGATACCTTACGGTCCAATTTGCCAACGGGACCGTAGAAGAGATGCCGTATGGAACTTGGCAAGGAATCATTTGGGTGAAGGGTCCATACAACCTCATCACCGTCACAGACTTGAAAGAACTCAACAAACCATGGGGAAAGCGCAGCTCTCTATCTCAAAGGCTGAGCCAGCTACGGTCAAGGTTAGTAAAAGTAGGATCGACTCAGAGTGGAACCGGGGCTCAAGAGTGGCACAAAGCAGTAGATGTGCCAGAAGTAACTGAACAAAAGCTGAAAGAAAGCGACTTCTCCCCGGCTGGGAAAGAGAGGTTGTGGAAGATCATCACCTCAGCTAATGTGGCCTGGTTCAAGAACGACTGTGGAGACCTGGGACCGAAGTATGTACACCTCATAGAAGGGGGAGTGCATCCACCTGTTCGACAGTACCCCCTGAACCCGGGTGCTGTTGAAGAAATGGATAAAATAGTAAAAGAATTGAGCGCTCTAGGAATCATCAGAGAAGAGCTAAATCCCATCACTAACAGTCCCATTCAAGCAGTAAAGAAACCAGAGTCAGCAGGAGGAGGTTGGAGGCCAGTAATCAACTTCAAGGCCCTCAATCGAAGAACCATAGCAAACCGAGCCAGCCTAATCAATCCCAAGGAGCATTGAAGATGCTAAGAGTCAAGAAATATAAATCCCTCATTGACTTAGCAAATGGATTTTTCTCCCTCAGACTCGCAAAGCAATCACAAGGCAAGACAGCATTTACACACAAAGGCAAGAGTTATGTGTGGCAAAGGTTACCTCAGGGGTACAAGAACTCCCCTAATGTGTTCCAGTCAGCTGTGATGGAAGTTTTGGGTGACCTAGGAGCAACAGTGTACATAGATGATGTGTTCATTGCAGACGACACCGAAGAGGAGCACCTAGATGGACTGCAAACAGTGGTGGAGAGAATCACAGCAGCAGGTTTGAAGCTGAATCTCAAGAAATGCCAGTTTGGACAGTTTCAGGTGAACTACCTAGGGTTCCAAGTGACAACAGATTTGGGACTCTCAGAAGGATATCGAGAAAAGCTGGCACAAATCAAGCCACTTGAATCTGAGAATGATCTACAAAAGGTTTTGGGACTCTGCAATTATGTGAGAGATCATGTTCCTAATTATCAAAGATATGCTAAGCCTAAATGTATGCCTAAAGAAGCGAGAAGGAGAAGAAAAAATGACAATGAAAAATTGGACATGGACTGCATCAAACCAGAACGACCTGGATAAGCTCAAAAGAGCAATCCAAGAAGCCGTGAGGTTGGAACCAAGGAGCTTGACTGAAAAGTTGGTGGCCGAGATCAGCTGTGAAGATGAGGACTCCATGCTGAAAGTAAGCAATGAGAATGGGGGGTTAGTAATGTTGTGGAGTTACACTTTGTCATCTGTAGAGAAAAAATGTCCCCAAGAAGAAAAAGAGTTGGCAGTGCTTGCTAGATACTGGAGCACCTCAAAAGACCTAGCACAAGGACAGCAGATTAAAGTAATCACTAAGAGCCAGGTCCACAAGTATCTCAGAAAAGGGACGGTGGAAAGCACAAAAGCAACCAATACAAGGTGGGGAAGATGGGAAGACATCCTGCTTATCCCGACCTTGAGATTGACCCAGCACAACCAGCCAACAAGAAAACACCCTTAGAGCCGTCTGTGATAGAAAGGCCGCCAGAGTGGGTCCTATACACTGATGGGTCAAAGAAAGGACTGGATCAGATGGCCTACTGGGGGTTTATTCTCAAACAGCACAGTCAAGAGAGGTGTCGCCAGAAAGGTAAAACTCCCGGTAGTGCACAGACGGGAGAAGTGACAGCAGTGCTTGAAGGAATGTTAGAGTTGATGAAGAGAAGAATCAAGACAGCAAAGATAATCACAGACAGCCACTACTGTGCACAAGCCTCGAACAAAGACTAATCCATTTGGGAAGAGAAAGTTAGTGGCCCATCACGACCTGTGGAAGAAGATCGTCGAGTTGAGAATGAGCCTGGAACTTGAAGTGGAGCACCAAAAGGCTCATACCCGAGAAGGGGCTCACTGGCATGGAAACAATGAGGTGGATTGCTATGTTCAACAGAGAAAAGTTGTCTTTGTCGGGATCGAGAAGTGGGACAGAACGCCCCAAGGACGGGCGGTCCCTGAAGACTACGTGGATGAGGTGTTACGGAGTGTGCATGAGGCCTTAGGACATGCAGGTGTGCTGCATACCCGTAAATAATTGGAAGAGCAGGACCTCTGGATCCCTATGAAACACATCCGCCACGTACTACAGGACTGTGAAGTATGTGGTCAATACAACGCAGGACGCCGTAGACAACGGCTGGAAGGTCTGACCATCAAGAGCACCATCCCCTGGGGCTCAGTGTGCATGGATGTCGCGGGCCCCATGGGGATAACAGGGAAGAAGGGTGAGAAATACCTCCTGGTGCTAGTAGACTCAATGTCAGGGTATGTAACTGTAAGAGCAGCAAGGAGAGCCAACGGCAGCAGTGTTGTTGCCATGCTGGAGCACATCTGTAGTTCCCTTGAGGTGCCTAAGGAACTGCGAACAGACAAATGGACTCATTTTCGCAATGCACAGGTTGACCACTGATGCCAGAGACATGGAGTAATGAGAGTTTACTCTCCACCATACACTCCCCAAGCGAACGGAGTGGTGGAACGCACCATAGGTCTGGTGAAAAACTGGATAGCAAAAAATGCTAATTCTCATGACTGGAGCACCAAAGCTGTAGAAATAGGGCAGGCACTGAATGACAGACATCGAGTCAGTAGGCCCTCCCCTGCGGCAGAACTCAACCAACGACCATTTTCTTCACAAGAAGTGGGGCGGAGCTCCAATGAGAAAACAGGGAAGCCAACACATAAGGTGCCATTCCATGAGGGACGAGTGTGGGTGAGAGTACGAGATCACCCTGTGTCAACAGCAGTGAAACCCAAGTACGACACCACTGACATTGTGAAGCAAGTATTAGATCGTAACACAGTGTTGTTACAGAAGAGAGGGATTCAAGGAGTTGAACACCTCAAACCAATTCTCAGCTAAGGATAACCAGAAACCGGAGAGATGGCCAGTGAACCAAGCACCATGCCACCCTACATCAGACTGGCCACTGTATATGGGGTGGTTGCCATTCGAAGAACCACTTTAGGGCTTTGGGCAGGAAGAGCCTTGAAGAAATCGGAACTTGCTAAAAAAGGATTCCTGTCAACAGAAGATGAAATGCTGTGGTGGCGAGAGGTCAAGGACTGTTGCGCAATCTGCTCGGGCCCAAGTCAGCTCAAAGTCCGCTGGGAAGGACCAAGACGAGAGAAACCACTACATAATAACACAGGTGGCTATGAGTTAGACAAACTGCCATACAGGCCCGTCAAGGTAACAGACATCTTCATTTGTGGGGCAACCACTCTCCCCAGAGTGGTTTTTGTGACCCAGTGGGATCTGCGTGAAGAAAAACCAAGGGAATGTACCTGCCTGTGGGATGGTTCATTTCTTAAGTACCTTGATTCCTGTGGAGCCCAGACAAGATCAGGAAGGCTGATGCAGGTGGTTCAGGCTGAGGGGTGGCAAATAAAGCGATTTTATGACCCACTCAGACCCTTTAAACCGCATCCTGCTGAAGGAAGGCCTGCACCGTATAGACAGGCCACCCAGGACCAAGACAGTGTGGTATTAATAGCTCAACCATTAGGTCCTCCACTTTATGAAGGGTTATATGGAACCAAAGGATGGGGTCACCTGAATGATGGCCTGGATGGGGGACCAACAGATCTGCTGACAGCATCAGTCAGGAATCCTGGCCACATGATCCAGCCTCTGGCCAGGTAAACCGCCCACCTTTAACCACCACACAGTATCCACTGGTGTTCCGAGTGTATAGAGACCAGGGTCCAGATGGTGTCGGCATTGCATTGGAACAACCTCCTGACAATGAAAAACAACAGGCGCAGCCAAGTGGATGGTTTGGGCCATGGGAATTGACAACCTGGGGACAGTTAATATTAGAAGTTGTTGCAAATCCAGACCTCCCCTTGGAGGACTTGCCTGACACTCCCAAGGAAAGGGGTGCTCGGAATACAGGGCTATACTACTTCACCACCAGTTTAGATGCCTGGGGCAGGCAGGGAGCCAGGCCCGAACAGAAGGTGGGAGAGTTCATAGTAACCTTTGAAAACTGGCATTGCGATAGGGTGCTACAGATTCCAGGTGCTGTGGCTCATTGGACAGACACGCCAACTGACCCTAGCTCCACCCAGAGGGTACAACTGACAGTGCAAATGGTTGTAGTCCCATTTAGAGGTGTATACTCCGTAGGAGCAACAATAACAGTCATCCCAGAACATCAAAAAGAAGACTCTGGAAAAGTAGAAGCAGCAGCAGCATACAGGAATAAACGCTCACATTCCTGGCCTTGGCACTCTTTGCCACAGAAGTGTAAATGGATGAGGAAAGACAAAAATTGACGGACCGACAAGGAAAAGGGACAAAGGTTGTCAAGCATCAAAGGAAAAGAAAAACACAAAAAGAAGAATGTTATTCCCCACCAGGTTCCTATACAGACGACAGAGTTCAAATTGGGCCTAACACCTGGAATGGCCTGATTCATGGAATCCCCTATTTGAAATTGCCAACAGGATTAGTTCTACTGGACACACCGAGAGCGGATTTTGCCCCTTTCTATCCAACCTCAGAGAGTTATTTTGTCTCTAATATAGAGTATCAGAGGAAAGCAGATCTGCAAAAGCCTGACCATGCTGGAAAAGGCCAAACCTTGCTATGGGATGTAAATAACCTTTTCCTCTCATATCGCACAATGTCCTGGCCTGGCAACAAAGGGCGTTACCCACTGGACACTCAAGTTATACTCTCACCAGAAGGGCCTGAAAACCTGCCATGGATATTCAATACAGTCCACTTTGAAGTGAAAGGAGCAGTTCTGGGAATCAGATGGGGACCACATTATCAAGAACCATTACAAGGCATGTATTATGAAGTTTCAATGGCCAGAGCTGTAATTTGGGCCACATCACCTTCTATGTCAAGAGAAGTCAAGAGAAAAGAGCGCCAACCTGGTAGATATGTCTTCAACAACACCCAATTACCCATTTCGGTGAAAGAAAGCACGGTCTACCCTAACCCTCCACATCCACACTGTACCATTCCGGCTCGACCAAGCCGTCGGGTCAAACTCAAGATTCACAGCCACCCGCTGTACACGTCAATCTGTATCCTGTCAGAAGTAGGTTTGGCTTACGAAACCTACAGACAAAGGCGGGCCGTAGACAGATATAACCTTACAGGACCACAAATACAACCTGACTACTGGATAGTCTACCAGTGGACATGGGTGTGGTAGCGGTTGGAACCTGGATTGCCTTACCCATCACCTATTTATCAAACCCTGCTCAAAGGACGAGTAGACAGAACTGAAGAATCAGATCAACTGGAATTAGCAGGCTATTCCCGAGGATAACCATGCCAGAGACTTATTCGGATATGATTCCACTCAGTTATTTGGCTACTTTTAACGCCCAAGATGAAGAACCTCCCGACGACCCTGACAACACAAGTCCCTCTACTCAACCCAAGCTATGGAAACGGATAAAGGCTTTTCTTAGGCTTTTTGCTTTGCTTATAGGCATTATTCTTTTGTTAATTATACTTTACCAAGCCGGAGTGGGACCATGGAACTTAACCCATGTCAAGGTTACTCATGGTCCTTCAAAATATGCCAACCAAACTTGCTGAAACACAACCTCTCTGAACGTCTTTTTGCCTTGGACAGAATACCCTCCCCTAAAGAACCAGTCAGTGTTCTTTGGTGAAAGCCACGAAACCAATTTCACCAGACTAAAGAAGATTATACAGAGAAACCCAACATGGATAAACGACTCCACGACCCAACAACTTGTCAATCGCACCTGGTCAATCTCCAACCTTGAACTCACTGATGAAGGAGTAATAATATGGGTGAGAATCCTGCACCGACTCATCCGCTGTACAATTCGCTGCAATTGGATTCACCCTGATCGAGGGGTCCCAGAGTGGCACTGCGACTGGGCCTGTCGGCCCTTAGTACAGTTTAAAGGCCACGGTTACTGGGAGCCTGAAGTTATCCACAAGGCTCCTTCAAGAGTTGTGACTTGCCCAGCCTGGTTTCCCCGTTGGGAATTTTGGGGAAAATACCAGTTAAATTGTGACGAGAATGTGTCCACTAAACCAGACGCATCCCAGCACACCAGCAACCACATCGACTGGGGCCTTGTCATCCCCGCAAGAGGATCCAACACCGCAGCTCAGAATCGCACCCGCCTTCCTAACACTCCTCAGCCTAAAAACACTTCATCAACCAGAAACCGTACAAGTTTCCCGTTGGCTTTTTGGAATTGAGAAGCCCTGCAGGAATGTATTAATACCAAGCTCAGACATCTGCCCAGCTGTTTTTGGAACATATTCACTCGATGCCGCACTCAGAACTATCTGCCCTTAGCCCCTCTTTACACTCATCGAGTCTACCTCTCCTTCATAACCTCCTGATCGAAAACTATCTGGACTGAACATGAAGAATGGCTGGGTTTGGAAGGCTTATGGTGTTCCTCACTTCAAATGAGACTTCCCAGAGGGTAAAAGCCAAACACATGAAGGACCTTATTATGCAGATATGTACATCCAAAAACTACCTATGCCAGATGAACTATTGAATGTAACGGCAGGAGATTTTCACAAAATTGACCAGTGTGTGGCACAGCAAGTTTTTGACAGTCTTAACAACTCTGTGTGGTCAAGCAATGGTACTTCCCCCAATGTGACCTGTGGCAAGCTGACATTTCAGTCATGTCAACATGGCGATATGACTGCTCCGTCCTGACTACAATCACAACAGCAAAGATGCTCCTGCAGGCCTGGGTAGAAGGACGCAGCAGAGATTGGTCCCGAACCTGGTGTGGATTGCAGGAGTATGAAGTTAAACAATGGGTTATTCCCTGTTTGTCTCAGACTAATAACTACTGGGTCCAATACCAATATTTAGCAACAATTTACTCCAAAGAGCGAGACATTTGGCCGCAACCCTTCTATTGGCCGGAAAGATTTGTTCACCCAAGACCCTGGTGTATGGAGTGTAACACTGCCAATACTCAGTGCACCATAGGCCTTGCCCGAAGACCCTGCCAAGAGCTCACAGGCTGGACTGAATTATGCCAATCCCATTATGATAACAAGTACAACACTTATGCACATGAAGTTGTGTGGAAAAAAGTTGGAGGAGTGTGGAGAAGATCTCTCGGTGGAGGCTCGACCTGTGCCGAGACCGTACTGGGACACAATCTTAGGCATAGAAAAAGCATCATGGATGTTATTGTGCCTTTCATTCCCAATTCAGTAATTGCTCTGGCCGAATTGTATGCTTTTAGACAGCACTTGTGCTCTGGCAGCATAGATAAGGATTTAGACTGGGTAGGATATAATCTTTTCTACTCCAACCTCACATGTAAGCCACCTAAAGAAACCTGGAAGAATTGTGGGGAAGGAGCGTATCAGCATGCTTGTAGTTGGTATGAGACATTAGGACACTCAGTCAGCAATGTAGTTGCTACAGTTGCTCATGAAGCTGGACACATTATAGGGGAAGGGATTTCAGTAGTTGAAGGTTGGATCGCTAATTTGTTTATGATGCTATGGCCTTATTTGCTTGCTGCTGTAGGAGTGATTATTGTAGTCATAATATGTAAAGTTCTTGTGCAACACTTCCTTCGGTCTATGCTCAGGCCGGGAAGGAGGAGTTATCATCCACTCCCCTTGAGGGAGGGGCCACCCCGGGTATAAGACCCAGGGCTTGGGGCGTTTGAGTCACTCTGGGTTCCGGGTTTGAAGAGAATGCTTGAGCCTAAGCCTTTGCAGTCCCTTATCATCATGACTACCAATTCCACCACTATCTCCGAGCCTGTCCAAGTGAGTACAGTGGAGTTTTATGCGCTTCTCTGTGGATGGCTTTGCTATTGCCACACCGGAGCCTGGTCGGTCAGCCAACCATTACGGTTTCTCATCGTGCTCCAAGGCTATGCTAAATTAATCTTTGGCCATTTCTGGATACGCAGATGGGAAGTGGCATTGTCGCTGTTTGCGTCCTATTTTTTGGGAAGGGTCAGTGTTGACTGGAAGAGAACCCTGATGGTAGCGCTGTGGCTTTGTGTTGACACCATTGCTTTAGTGCTTGAGATACTGCTGAGAGGACCCCATGCCACCCGTCGTGCACCTGCAAAGATAGTTACTGCAACAATGGAGGTACTCTTAGCTTTTGGCGTCATCGCCTATTTAGGGCAATTAACTCTCTCTCTCAAAGGACAAGGCAAATGGATTTGGCTCGCAAAATTAGCTAGCTTGGGGGCTTGGAGCTTAGGATGGGGAGTACTCTCTCTCCTTTATTGGCTGCAACTCACTTCTGATCTAGCCATTATGGTTTGGCTTATGACCTATGCAGCTTTCTTCCATTACTCAGCTGCTTCCCCCGATGCCTTGTCGAGTGACACTTAACCTCCACCTTTTTGCTCCCCTTGGCTGGCCGCCCAGAGACGGAACAGAGAAGTAGTCTAGCACTACAGTCTGATTTTCGCCTGCTAGAACGCATGCTTCTATGATTAGTTAATCTCTTTGTTTAGTTTTAACCCTGGAGGTGATTATCCAGGGTTCACATTATGTTCCTGAAAAATCCACTTACAGGCCTCCAATATATCTCTCCAGGACACAGTCTCCTGTTCCAGATGTGGAATTTCAGCCTCAGTGCTCAGATACCTCTGGGTCACGCCTGAGGCGCACTGGTGTCACCACTGTCTCTCTATCGCTGTCAACTATGCTACAGTGACAAGTGTTTTCTGCATTGAGGGTCTTGGAGATCTTCCTTATATCTCCATGACCATGAGCCAAAACCTTCAGACACGATACAAGGTGACCTGGACATCGGCCTTCGGGGCTGCTGCACACACTTTTAGGATAAAGACACAGCAAGGGGGAATGTATCTCCCCATCATCAGTTATATCTGGAGAGATCCTAAAGATGGGTTCTGGTTGCCCACCCTCCATCTACTCGACGGGAGGGTTGTTGCTATTGGCACCCATGGCTCCCCCGATTCGCCTCCTCGGGGCACCGATGTCCAGGGATGTCAGGTGTCAACCACTACTGCAGAGAGCAGCACTCAAACCTCTGTCACCACCAAGAGCGTCACCTGCCAAACATCTGCAGGTGATGATGAAGAGCAACACCAGCCGGTCTCTCTGGAGGAGCTAGTCTCCCAGAATTCTCCAATAGGTGACTCCATGCGTGAGGAGACGGGTCCTCCACAGCTGTCTGATCGCTGGCTGGCTGAGGTAATGTCGATGATCCCTTCTCCCCCCCTTCGCCCTTACCCCCACTCCTCTCGCCTATCCATTGCCCTGTTGACACCGACTCAAATGATAGGCAAGGGAGATCCGTTGTTGATGGGTCTCCCTCACCACCTGTCCTTCAGAAGGAGCCTGTGTCATCTCCCCTTCTGATGCATCCCGACTTCATCGACGAGTTTGAGGTTCTCGACGCCTGGTCCCCAACCCCAGTGCACCGATCACCACATTACTCAGACTACTTGGAAGATTAGGTCCTCTCCTTGTGTGTTTATGATACAGACCTTGATTTTCTCTGACTTTTTGGACCTTAGTCATGGATACAGTCTGATCTCAAGAAGGGGGTGTCAAAATAAGGTGAGATCTTTCCATGTAATCCATGCAACATTTAGTAACTGCTCACAGTTAACTCCATAAAAGTTACAATAAATATCCTTATGTGTAATCCATGCAATAATTATTAAAACACACAGTTGAAGCAGTGAGGAGTGAAACAAGCACGTTCTCATATTCTGGAGCTGAGAGACTGGAGAGGCCTGTGTGGAGCCACGTATTATCTGCCACATGTTATCTGTCTTATCTTTTGCAAAAATATGAACAAGTATATCCAAAGAAATGATGTATGATGATTTTATACTATTTCACATGTATTGAATAAAATTAGTAGTCTTTGATTAACAAGTTAAAAGATGTATGATTGAAATGTGGTTAAGAACTGAGAATTAGAGGAAAAATCATTAAGGTTTGACATTCTCAATCAGCTATATATGAAAGAAATATAACATTAATCATTTGTAAAGCATGAATAAAAAGAATGAAGTGATGGTTTTGTAACTGTGTTTCAAAGTAAATGCTGAAAGCTGAAGAATGAAATGTGTAATACTGTGAAAAGTTTAAAACTAAGCAGATTAGGGAAAGAACTGGAGGATGACAAGGAGTGACGAGAGCCGGCTGCATGCTGACAGCGATGGGAGGATGCGACTACAGACCAGCGTGGCTATTTTTGGCATCTCCAAGGCTGAGAAACAGAATTAGTAGGTCACAATGACCATGACGAAAGTATTGAGCAATAATCAAGAAGCTGAGCTGAATAGGTAAGCAATAACTAAGAAGCCTAATAAGGGCCTGACCGGTGAAGACATTAAGCGCTATAAAAACAATGCTGAGAGCAGAAACGGGTTTGTTTCCTTGCAGAAGACCAGCGAACAAGTTCGGACGGAGAAAATAAGCTTGGATGGAAAAGGAACAGAGACACAGCCCCACTGATCGACTGCATTAAAAAAGAGGAGCAACCCGTGAGCCCAGAAAGGACTGTGCCTCAAAATTAAGAATCTGATTTCATCTAAAGACTTTTTATCCAGACAACAGAAGTGAACTTGATCAGTGAACAGCTGATTGCTCTAAGTTTCAGGCTTCTGGAAGTCCTGAATCAACCTCATTTATGTCTCCGGGTTTCCTTCAACTCTTCAGCCTCTGGAAACTACTGTCTTCGGAGACATATGACAGCAAAGATCCTGTTTAACCATCAAAGCCTGGAGCATCAGTGCCTGCCACTTAAAGGAAGAAAACTGAAGATTAAGTCATATTCCCTTCAAGAAATCACTCGTTGTTACCAGAAGAATTCTTCTCCATCAGGTGCATGGATGAGCCTCCGTCTTCAAAGCCTCTTCAAACCCACTAGTTTCAGCATCAGGGAAAGACGGGTTGAGTTGATTGATTCATTTCTATTATTGAAATTATTTTGTGTTGCCGAATTTAAGCTGTTACTGACCCCCGCAAAAGCATTACTAATTAAAGAAAGCATATAAAATTCTAGTTAAATCGTGGACATTCAGTTATTTGAGTCACCGTATTGTTGGTTTTTCATTGGTGGTAAAACGTCTTGTTACCTGGTTCTAAGATATTTTAGGAGGTTTTTATAGGTTGCCTTAGTCAAGTTTGTTAAAACAGCGCCCTTGGGGCTCATGCCGAGCCACTAAAATTAACCTAGCCCATATACCAAGAGCCAGTTGTAAATTAGAGAATGAGCAGCCGTGAACAAAAGTGACTGTCGAAGGTGTGGATGACTGCGAGAGGCTACTCGGTCGCCCGGACCTGCAGTTGAAGAAGGGCGAGACTTTTGGATGAAGGCTGTCAGAGGCTATGCGAGTCATTTTCCGACACCAGCTTAAACAGAACTTTCAGTAAACCTACTTAGTAAGATCTTTCAGGTTTAGGGAAGTCCGGACCCGTTGGATGGAGAGCTGGATTGAGCAATCCCTTTAGACATGGGGAAGTAGGAGGGAGGGGTTAGCTCATCGGACAACGAAACTGGCCATTCCTGGAGAGATTAACCACTGTTCCATGTTTTCTCAGTTTGTGTGTAACAGCTCTCACTATGGTTTGCTGGAGTCCTAACTCCACAAGAATGGCTTTTTATCCCATTACAGACTGATGAATGTCACTGACTTCATAAGATATTTTGCCCTGCTTCAATTTGTCAGACAGGTTCAATTGGTGATTTGAGGTCTGGCAGTAGTCTGTGATCAATCAAAGTTAATTTGTGATTTGCATATTTATTTGTAAATAAATGTGCATAGATTGTTAAATAAATATGCATACATTATTACCCCCTTTGGGGTTAAATGTTTGTTTCAGGATTTCAGTTTGTTTCATGCCCTTCACATCCATGATTTTTTTCTTTCTCAAATACCAAACACTGTGACCAATTTCAAGCTTTGTTACTTTTAAAAATGTGAGCTTCCCCTGTTTTATAAACATAATGACCAAACCTCACAACAATAAAGGGAAAACGAAAGTAATCAATAGCAATGGTGCAAGTAAGAACAAAACAATGAGTACCATGTGTAAATTTAAACATAGATGAACAATGTCATTCAGTGATAACCCCGGTGCACTATTAACTATTGGAAGCACCGAATGGATTTACTGTAACGTAAACTGTATCTTTATTTAGACAAAGCATGTAGTTAGAGGGGTGGTAAATGACAAATGAATGCAGGTGAGATATTCAGGGGGTTATGTGGAGAAGCTGAGACAGAAGGAAAGCAGGGAGAGTGAAGGGGGGGACTAATTAACACAACAGGAGCTGAACTAAAACACAAAGAGACTTTAATCCAAGTGGAAAAGACTGACACTCAACTAAGAGAAATAGATCCAAATGTACAAAGAACAAAAAACAAAGAAACTAAACACAAAGGAACAAACTTATATAGCAACTGTTACTGACACTAATGAACCCAGAGAAATATAAATAAACAACAAGGAAATGATCCAAAACACAAAAGAAAGCCAAAACCCAAACACCTGTGGATCATGTCACAGGTTACATGTTATAGCCAGTAATGTTGTGATCCAAGAGTAAGCAAGTCTGTTTGTCTTTGAGCCAATCAAATGACTCCTGATAAGTTCAAACTTTAATTTTCGCTTCATGCAAGACAGTTTTTCATTTTCTTTCTGACATTTACAACACCAAGCAATAAAACTTCTTTATCTGCACAAGATCACATACACACATTGGTTACCACATGTCTGGATGTATGTTTTCAGTCTTGAGTTTCCACCATATCTCCAATTTTCTCCATACAAGTTAATCATTCTTCTAAAGTTACCTTGCCAGAGAAGGTCTTATCAGTTTCTGTGTCATTTTATAACCTGACCTGCACCCATAGCTTGACTACCCCCTAGCCCCCACAGCTGTTGACAGGTCCCTCATCAGGAATTGTCAGACGTTCTTTGACTCCGTCTACAAATGCTTGCAAGAAACCTACTTTTTTTTTTTTTTTTTTACTTTTAACCAACTCCAGTCCAGCAGATCAGTATATTAGTGGCAATTGGAGTCTCATGCACTATATGACATCACATTATGTCATAATGTTTATTATGTTAATGTTAATAATGTCAATGTTAGTGCTTGTAATATGACTGATTCTAGTCAATTAAACAGGATCATTCAAAAAATATATATACATATAATTTTATATAATTTATTGCAAATAATCAAATGCAATCAACCTAATTGGATTTTGTGTGTTTAAGAAAAGGAAAAAGAGAATAGGTGTGACTCTGTCCATCTCCATACTCAAGAATGGACAATATCTGTTGAATGATGCATAAAGTCTTGCATAGATAAACTGAAGTAAAGTGAGTAGATTATTTCACATGATATGCGAACATAAATCTGTAGTGACATGGAGAGAAATATTTTGTCTCCTTTAAATTTACAGCACAGTATAGCATGAGCTACTGTTCGGGTACTGGGGTAGAATAATGTTCGGTGTGCTTCCTGTTAAAGACAGAAAGAATCGATTGCAGGTAGAGGGCAGATGAGAGGCCATTTTGGGAAAAGACAAACATAGACAGAGTAAAAAGAGAATAAAAGGAGAAGGGCACTGACAATTGGAACATGTTGGTTCCACAGAGAAACCAATTTGCATTTCAACCTGGGCTGAACTTCAGGAAGCGATTACGAGGCCAGTAGCCCCCAGTGCATGTATGCATGTATGTATATTTCTTTTAGGAAACAACCTGGGCTGTACTGGTGTAAAATTCTGTTGGTGTTCCTAAACCAACAGAGATTTTTTTTTTTTATTATCCTAAAGTGCAAATCTGGATGAGCGC
This sequence comes from Girardinichthys multiradiatus, assembly GCF_021462225.1. Taxonomy (NCBI): domain Eukaryota; kingdom Metazoa; phylum Chordata; class Actinopteri; order Cyprinodontiformes; family Goodeidae; genus Girardinichthys; species Girardinichthys multiradiatus. Next base: position 19,585,359 of record NC_061802.1, on the reverse strand, counting down.
ACAAGTTCCACGTGTGTTTGCGGAGCTTTTATTATTTTGCGGCCTCTCACTTATGCCAGGTGACTCTTCCTGTGCATTTCCTATCCCCTTTACAGACTGCGAAACAGGCTGTAATAGCTAAAGTTAAATGTCCGATTGTTCACCCAGTTAGGTTGCTTACAATAATTCACATGTAAAGCAATCACTTGGGGAAGGGAGGTTACTTTGATCTATACGTAAAGGCCATTTCAAACCTCAGGGCACATATTTTTTCCTGCAAATTTTCGCAAACAAATCCAAATAATAAACAAAGATTAAATAATGTTGCTGCAATTTAAATTCTGCTTTCTTTGCTGCGTATAATTAGGACACCATTGTAAAATTGATTTCCAAATAATTACGCAGAACACAGACAGCAGATACACGCCGATTAGCAGTTGAATACGCAGTTGAATACATGCGTATAAACGTGCAGAAACATATGAACGCTTGCGCTTTTCTCGGCCTGTTTTGCGCGTTCCAGTTCACATACCTTTCACTCTGACTCTGTACTCCGTGCGCTAATGGGGAGGTTGCAGTTGCATCACTTTTTTTTTTTTCCTTGCCTCCACCACCACCACCCAACTCACCCACCCATCCATCCAACCCCTCCTTACAGCTTTGTAAAGTCCATCATTAACGGGATTAAATAGCTGAGATTGCAGAGCGTTGAAACTACGAGTTTTGAGGCAATGCTTTCCGGTCTCCTTGCCTGATTGGACAGAGGAGACATGATGTCAGATGACCGCATGCGCCACGGATTGGAGAGACCGGCGTAAACAAAGCCGCGAGGAGGAGGTGGAGCAGGAGGAGGAAGAGGACAGGTCTCCACATCTCCAGACAGTCCGACCAAGACACCGGAGCCGACTTTATGCATGGGGAGGGCGGCCCCGCCGGCGCACGCTTGTCTGCTACATTTACGCTGACAGTCTCGTGTTAATTGGTGATGTGCTTTAAAGACTTCTGGAAGAGATAAAGGGAAACTTGCCGTCGTCTTTCCGTCCGGACGTTGCGCATTTAGTAGAGAATACTAGCTTAACAGCAACAGTCCCTCGTTAAATAGTAAAAAGGGGAAGTGTTATTGTAGATATTTCTCTCAGGCGCAGTTAGTAAAATTACATGGAGTGAAGTTGAGTCACGTCGGATAGGGATCCTGATATATACGCGACCCGATCACGTTTAGAGAATGTCCGACTCGTCTTGGATCAAGCTTTATCCTCATAGCATGGTCCAATAATTTGGAAGACACAGAGAGAGAAAGAGAAAGCGCGAGAGAAACAGAAAGTAAGAAACAGAACTCGAGAAAAAAAATAGGACTTTCGGGACATTTCGAGGTGTGTTTGCCTCACACATCCAGGTGTCCCGCCGAGCGGTGCGCGGTCTCCAGCTCAGGCAGGGAGCGCTGACATGCTGCCTAAAGTCGAGACTGAATCTTTGGGACTCACTCGATCGTATGGGGAACAGGGGCACCTGCCAAGAAACGTGCAAGGTAAGACTCGCCATTCCACCGATTGTCCGTGTAGCTGCTCGAGTGCTCAATAATGAGTTGACCACTTCTGCGCAGCGCATCGGGCTGAAGTTCTCAGCGCGCCAGCATAAAAACTTTGGTTTAAGTTCGTTTCCGTTACTTTTATACAGGTGACACCAGCTAAAAGCAAAAGTGCACTTTGATCAAAGTTGTGCCATAAAAGTGTTTATTTGTTAAGTATATTTACTAAGCGGATCATTGTTATAGTTTTACTGAAATGGGTTTCCATAAACGTACTATTTATTTCAAAAATTTCGCATCTTTCTATCTTTTATGTATATACAGATGCAAATTTCAACGCACTTATTTACGTTTGGCCGGTGAACAATTATTAACCAGCTGTCAATTAACCAAACAATCAAAAACTGAAAGGAGGAAATTAAACCTTACTTAAGTATTTATCTTGTATTTATTTCTGAGGTTTCAAAACCAAACATGTCTTCATCTTTATACGCTACAAAATTGTCCAGATGATTGTTTCGTTTGTAAAGAAAATATATTTAGATAACAGATTACTACCCCCCTTAAAACAAGTTGAAACTGCGAAGAATAACAGTCTGATTTGGTAGTATGACCTTGGAATGACACATATTAAATCCTAAATGACCCGAAATATATATATATATATATATATATATATATATAAATATATATATATATATATAATTTTATTTTGCCCTTGAACGTGTCAGAAACGATGCTTTTAATTATGTAGTCTCACGTTGGCTTCACTTCAGAGTGACCATCTTTTCCAAAAATAATATAAAGCTAAAATGGAAAGGTAACACAAATTCGAACGTCGCTGGATTTTATATTTGCTGTAGATTTTAAAATAGTCTTTTCATTAAAAAAATTTATGAAAACGCCGCAATAATTTTCACATTTGAAAAGCAGAATAAAGGGTCTAGTTTCATAAACCGTGTTTGATTCTTACACGTTTTTCGGAATGGACATAATTATGCATATTCCCCTCGGGACTACTTTTTTTTTTTCTTGATCTTCCTGCAAAGCTGAATAGACTTACAGCAGCGAACATTAAAATAAAAAGACTGACTCATAGTCAAAGATAAACACCTGAATGCCTGCTTATTCCACAAGTCATTCCACAGCAATATAAGCGGGCAATCAATTAACCCGCTTTTGGTTTAATGGCACACTGATAAGACTCACAGAAGAAGTGGTTACTTAGAGAGGTTATTATCTGATTTTGCGGAAAACTAGAAAAAAAGTAGCCGAAAAATGTGACTGAAAATGTAATTCGTCCAATAATGATTTCTTGTTGTTATTATTATTTTTTTTAATGATAATATAAGATTTGGGGATATATACGCAAGTGACTTTTCAAAACTTATTTATAATACACCCATTTAACTTTGCAGCAGGGAGATAATTTTTGTTTTTTAACAAACGCTGTTTTCACCTTCATTTAAATTATTTATTCTCAGCAACTCACACTTTGGTTAAACCTAAAATAGTTTTATCTTATTGGCAGCGTGAAGGTTTAACTATTAAACATGTTCTGTTTCACGAGTTTAATAAAGAGCATAACTGCAACCGCTTCCCTGGAAAGGGAACCTGCAAAACCATTTCTTTTGTGTGCTTTAAAGCAAAAAAAAAAAACAAAGACAAAAAAAAAAAAAAAAACATATGTATATACTATTTAATGTACTAACTAACTCGCGTTCAGAGATTATTTTTGCTTTGAGTGTCTGTGAAAAGATAGAGAAAAAAGCCCGCAGTCTGGTGGAACTTGTTGCTTCAACTCGAATATTCAGCGCGGATCCCAGCAGGGCAGCGCGATAACAAACTACAAATCATGTCTAATTAACGGGTCTCAGCGAGCAAATGAAGTGGATGTAGCAGGAATATGTGCGTGTGTGTGCGTGTGTGTGTGTTTGTGTGAAGGCCACGGAAAAGGCGTGTGTGGCTGACAAAATATTTCCACTTTTACAGCCGCATCCACCGAGGTTTTCCTGTTTGATCTTGGCTGCTTTGCTTTTTTATGATAAGTGCCATAAAATGCTTTTGTAACTGTTGTAAATGTCTGCCTGGTTGTTTGCTCATGGGCAAACACTACTTGCAAGTATTTCTAAACCTTACGTAAATCAAAGCAACGATAAAAATAGGTCCACTTAAAAAAATCGTTTGACATAGTCTAGTCTTTTATGAGCGAGATTTGTGAAAATATAATTGGGACATTTTACGCGCACCCGTTGCCAAATTTTGTCCTTTCCAGATTCACAATAATGACTTTTATTTTTCTGAAACCAAAATAAATTTGCATTTAATAACTTGTTAGAAAACATACAAAATGCAGCTGCTACTTTTGCACAACTTTAAAGCAGAAATAAATCTACATGAACTGGCCTTTGGCGTTAGTGCTGATTCTTAGAAAAAAAAAGAAATGTTGGTTTTAGATGTTTTTTTTTTCTTCTTTCTAATCGCCCGCAAAGATAAGGACTTCTCTGTGTATTTTCATGTGTCTGTGGGCGGTAACATTTTCTCATCCAATCCTCAAGTCTAATATCTCCCTATTTACCCCAGCGATTTCACGACTTAGACGCATGCATATTTATGAGGCTGACTTTTATGCACTTTCTTCCTTTTTTGTTTTTGGGCTGCAAGAAGAGACAGCAGTAAGAGGAAGAAATGGTTGCGTCCCTCTCCACACACTCCAAATTCGACCCTTCATAGTGTCTGCCTCTAAGATTTAAAGCTTCTGAAGGGGAATCACAAAATCTCATTCAGTTGCGACGCGGAGTCCCTCCGCGGTTTACCTTGATTGGTGAGAGCGGGCTTTTGGGGAAAGAGAGCGCTCAGCACTGAAATAGACTTCACTCTGCGTATGTGTGTCCGTGTGTCCTCTGCAGCCTCCCAGTTAAAAATGATGGACTACTCCTATGACGAAGACCTGGACGAGATGTGTCCCGTTTGCGGAGACAAGGTTTCCGGGTATCACTATGGACTCCTGACCTGCGAAAGTTGCAAGGTTGGTGCTCCTCAAGATGACAAAATGTTTGTCGTTTTTTTGTGCTGTGACCTAAAATATAATTATGTGTTTATATGTTTCCGTTTGTCATGGCTAAAACAGTTTAATACAGTTTTTGTTAGGAAGGTTCAAGTTGTTTAAAACTGTTTAGCAGCATTATATCAAGTCTTGTCAGCATTAAATTGTCATGTGCTCTGTGTGATGTAGGCTGTTTAGCATCTAAGCCACACTGTCAATGTTTATAGTCAAATTTATTTTTTAATGTTTATAATTTATTTCATTGCAAACATAAACTTCTGTTAAAGTTTTTTTTTATGCTGTTAAATAATTTTTTAGATGCTGTACATTTGCATTCTTTCCCCTAAAAAGTGTAACAGAAGAACAAAATTTCCCTTCCTCACCAAAATTGGGAAGGAAAAACTCTTTCTTGAACCTTTCTGTGCAATAGAAGGAAAGAAGCAATTCAAGATATTTTTCCCACACTCAGTTGCTGTTTTTCAGCCATATTTGCTACCACTGACATAGATAGATAGACAGATAGATAGATAGATAGATAGATAGATAGATAGATAGATAGATAGATAGATAGATAGATAGACAGACAGACAGACAGATAGACAGACAGACAGACAGACAGACAGACAGACAGACAGACAGACAGACAGACAGACAGACAGACAGATAGATAGAAGTTCACACAAAGCAAATGTTTCAAACAATTACAACATTATTTCTCTGTCCAGTGTAGAATAGCTCAACTTGAGTTTTACCAGCCAAAAATATTTTGTAGTTTGAACTAAAGATTACCAAGTACTGTCCACATTCCTCAAAAGCAATAAAACCAGTCTTGAATGTAGTGCGGAATAGACCAGCTCCAATGTCCAATCAGTGTGTTTTCCTACAGTGCTTATACTCTACACAACTTAGCTGGCTGTACGCTGACATGCAAATTCGCAAAAGAAAAGTAATTTGGAGTGCAACTGACAAATACCTTTTTTGTTTTTCCAATATTTCATGCTCTCTCTGAACACAATGGCACCCTGGGCAGTGAGCCATGTCACTCATATCAAAATCTGAAATGGCACAGTCCACAAAACATGTGGGAGGTTGCAACACTTGAGGCAAAATGTAGTCCAGTGATGTTGCTGTTTGAACAAGCTTATGTCTCACCATCTAAAATTCTTATCACAGCTTCATTAAGAGCTCATCCGTTTTTCCTGAGCTACATGTTAAGACGGGAAGAAAATACAAGGCACTGGACTGTTCAACATGAACTATATCAACAACTTATTTGTGTTTCTCTTCCTCAACACAGAGCAAATCAGGGTTTATTTAGTTTTTCCTGTTTAGTAAAGCTGTCAGTGCAAAATTAAACCAAGACAATTGTCTCCACATTAACACTTCAGCGTAAAATTGCAGCTCGCAGTACTGATGCTGCAGTGCACATTTCTTGCCTATGTGGTCATTATTCAAAGCAGATGTTATAGATTTGATCCCGTATTTTGACCTTGAGATGCTGAACATTTGCTTGAAGGGAGACGTCAGTGGCATGTCTGTTGCTCCTCAGCCTCGGCGCTGCCAATCCGCGTGTTTCCCAGTTGACTTTAAACATTCTGATGTTTTGTGTATGTGTGTATGTGTATGTGTGTTCTGGATGCAGATGAAGAGGTGTTTTATAGAATGTTGTATATCCTTGTTGAAACATTAATGATATTGATAATTACCCGAAGCCTGTCATTGATTATCTTTAAAATGTAGCATTTTGTATGGTCATCTGGGCTGGGCTGATAAATCAGTCTGTTGACACATTACAGGTTCATTCTGACATTAAATATATGCCAGCATCCATGCAGGCAGTTCGATCCATCTTTATTTTACTGGAAGCTACTTCCAGGTTAATCAGTGTAAAAAGCAAAGGTTAGATTTGATCGCTTTTAACTTTTTTTGACAAGTCTTAGTCACGATCCACCTTTATTTTCAGCTAACCTCACCATTTTCCCATATATTCTTTCAGTCTTGTGTTGCACAATTATAAATATGGCCTACTCCTCACCAGTTTCAGACTGTTACAGCTTGATATGCTACAGAACAAACAGATATGATGCACATGCTAAAAGATTGACCAAGTTGCATTTGCAGGCATCAAATGTGCCCATAGACACACACATAAGCAATCATTCAGGTGCAGAGATCATGTCAGTTCATTCACATCTCCTCAGTAAGGTAAATATGTTAGCATATCAAACCTGCTGCAATATTAAAAAGAAGCTGGGCTGCATGAGCTCTTTTTTAAGTTTTTGTCGAGAAATTTTAGTTGAGAGAACAGCGAGAGAATAACCTCTGAATCCTAAAATATAGATAGCTTATGGGTCAGAAACATATGGCCAGACTCATTCACTGCACACAAAATTGAGCAGTGCTGCCCAAATACTACAATAAAATTGTAATAAATATTTTTCTTTGTTTAAATCTGAAGCATTGCAGTGCAAATGCAGTAAAAGCTGTTTATATCTATAATGCAAGAAAACAACATTGACTTAAGTCTTGGATTGCTCTCAATTTCAAAAGAGCAGTTTTCAGATGTTGCACACTTAACTCACAAATAGCGTGTTGGAATCAAGTTGGGTGCTCATATGTGAATACTGAAGTTAAAGTATCTCCAAAGCACAAATTTTAATCTAGGGAGTCTATGTTCCAGAAGCCAAAACTTTGTCATTTTTTCTAAGTTTGGTCACATCAGGCAATGCAGATTGTCAATTAAATATGTGTTTGGTGAGATATTGACAGCAGCATGTTCTTTTTTTATTTAATTTTAAAGAGCAGGTTTAAGGATTCTCCTCCTAGGTTATGGATCTAGAATACGTTAATACCACTTTCCTCTGTTTGATTTTCCCTGCTGCTGCCAATAATAAATTCCATGTATGAATCTCTAATCCCGAAACTTTAAATTATGTATATAATTTATTGGATGTTTTTGCTCTCATGTGCCTATATTGTTCAATAATTAAGTATAGCACTGAAAATAAAAAATAAAAAACTTAATTCCTGGAGTTTTTGTGTGAAAGGAGAATATTGAAAGTAAGAACCAAAATATTTTATCATGTACTGTAACATGCAGTGTAACATTGAAAAACAAACCAAAACAGCTAAGCAGAAGTTTATATCTTGCTCTTCTGTTAAAATCCAAATAATTGCAGTAATGGTGTAAAAAAAATGTATTTCATGACTGAATTCGGTGTGAAAGACCAACCAGAAATGAACGTGAAATAACTTGTAGAAACACTGTAAGTGAAGCATCACATGAATTGGAGAATATCTTTAAAAACTCCCCTCTGTCTGTGTGTGTGTATGTGTGTGTGTGTGTGTGCCTGTGTGTGTATGTATTCATTAAGCCTGTCCCTCTCCATCTGTCTGGGAGTGTGAATGGGCCAATTACCATCGCGTCGCAGGGGTCAAGAGTGTTGACGTCTTAATTGGTTCTCTCTGCAGGGCTTCTTCAAGCGCACCGTCCAGAACAACAAGCGCTACACATGTATAGAGAACCAGAGCTGCCAGATTGACAAGACCCAGAGAAAGCGCTGCCCGTACTGCCGCTTCCAAAAGTGCCTCACTGTCGGCATGAAACTAGAAGGTACGAGGACATTTTTTTCACTATTCAGCTTTTTGGCTTATTGCAGAGTGAGTAAAAGAGGCAACTTCTCCACTGAATTTTGGTGTCTCTATTTAGATTTGTTTTGTCCTTGTACATGTGGTTGTGGGAAGTCATAGCACAAACCCTGGTCAGCGGTGTCTGCAGGTGCTGTGGGTGAATGTTTGATGGATGGAGTTGCAGCTGCTGCTTTAGAAGGACAACAGCATGACATCTTCAGAAGAAATAGCAACACAAAAAGAAGTACATTGTAGTTAAAATATTAATCAAAATAGTGTCTTTTGCAAAACATACATGATGTCAAAGCTTAATTCTGCATATAGTTTTAATGTAACCATTACAGGTAAAATCTGATTGCATATTTTGCTGATTATATTAGTTACAGTCCTGGTGGAATCATCCTTTTATCCATACAGTAAATAATTACAGAACAAAATCAAAACATTTCTGCACATTACTGATATAAACTAATTACAGTTGGAATAATTTAGTTTTCAGACAAATTCCTGCGATTTTCACTGTTAATGTTTAGAAGAGCAGTGATGACCAATAACATTTTGAGAGTCAATCATCTCATAACAAGAGGTAAAATATATTTTACACATACACATATTATGGGCAACACCACATTTTAGAATACACAGATAAAAAGACGAAAATACATCACCGAACATGTCCAATTCAGTCAAATGTGGACACAAAAAAATATATTGTCAGAGCTTTCCACAAGTCAGCATTTAATGTCTTAAATTTGTAGGAGATTGATGAATAGTTCACATCAGATTCAGTCTGTTCTGGTGTTCATAGTAAACACATTTCAATAATATTAAAAAAATCTTACACAGTGCATCTCCAATAGTACAAAGGCAGCTTCCATGAATTCTCAACTGAGTATAGAAGGCATGCATATTCATTTTTTATTTCTATTTACCTGAAAGTCAAAGGCAATTTATTCTTACGTTGATGCTTTGCATGTAAATGCATGAAAATTCTTAGTTGGTCCTCAGAGAGAAATAGTTGCAACAGAAAGAAGAAGTGATTGAGAAAGCAGTATTTGGTCTAATGTCATTTATTTTGAAAAGATAAAGTTTTATTTTTATTTGATAAACTCCATTGTCATTTCTTGGTACACGGTAACAGGTCGAAGGTAGTTGGAGGCAGGGAGGGTTGTCTTGTTGCTGCTGTAAGTGTAAAGAGAAAGATAAAATATTATAGTAAGAAACCTTTGAGAATAATTAGTTTTTTCTTGAAATGACACTAATTACATCTAGTTTCACCTAAATAAAACTAAATTCTGTGTAATTGTTTTTGTGAAAAGATCATAGAGACATATTTTCACATATACATTGAAAATAAAGGAAAAAACTGCAAAAATTAAAGGAAAAAAATAAACCAAAGAAAGACAAAACTCAAATCTCGAGGTGTCTCTTTATTTACCTGCCACTGTGGTTTCATTAACAGCTATTAACTGTAAATGGCCTTTGGGCAGAATGTCCCGGACAGTCATTTGAAAGCTACCCGGGGTGGGGGAAGGTTAGGAAGCGGTGGTTGTGTTTGATTTGTTTTGCCTGCGGTAACTTTCCGCTCGTGGGCAAGATGAGGCCCTGCACCACTCTGTCAGGTGCCAGAAGCTCTAGTGGGTGACTCCTGCCATATCCAGTAAAGACCTCCCACACAGAAGAGCTGACACCCCTTACCACACACACAGACACACACATACGACTGTACAGGCAAACACATACAGCTCTGCCTTCTAAACACATACATATATTCATAACAGGAAAGTTGTTCAGATGGCCACAGGCAGGAGGAAGTAGTTGTCATTTAATCTAAAAAGAGAAAATGATCTCAGCCATGTGCTTTGTTCCAGTGCATGGTGGCCTTCAAAAACATGTAAATTCAGGAGATAAACCAGAAATCAAATGTAAAGAAAACTTGAAAGTTGGCTCTGAGTGCCCTATTTTCAGTTTGTTTTTGTTGTGTCTACTGTTCACTTTTTGGCTTTTTGTGTTTGTTTATATTGGTTGAGTATTTGTGGCAACCAGTGAGGCAGTATGTTCAGTTTTAGAAAGAAGATGAAAAAACATGTTGAAATGCCTGAGACAGTACAAATCTCCTTCCAAATGTGTCTTCAGAGCTCTTCTAATTGCAACTTTTTTCAGTGTGGTAATTTAGCTAATTTACTAATTTCAACTTTTTTTTTATAAACAAAATGGAATTGAAAACACAAATAAACATAAATTGGTCTATTGCGTTTAATCCCTGAGACACATTTTTAAAATACGAGGATGGGAGAAGTTTGGTCTGAGAGCACAAGCTAACTCAGCTAATTTATAGAGATTGCTTGACAGTTTTGTGAAATTTATTCCCAATTGTGTGCATTTGTCCAATTAGACAAGGAAAGTTTATACTAATTTAGTCTAAAAATGTTCACTCTATCCAACCCCTCAGAAGCTCATCCAAGTGTCTAAATTGCACATTGACTTAATGAATCTAGGGCTTTATGGTTCTTTTGTGTTTTAGTCTTCAGGAGCTTCTATTGCCTATTCCAATTAGAAATGGAAACATTTGTATACTACTTGAATTCAACTGGAATGTTTGTGAGACTAAAATTAAAGAAAAGGTCAATTTTTCATAGTTCGGATATAAAATCTCATAGAAAATTATGTGTGTGCACATTTATTTTGTAAAAATGGAAACTGGTGAAAGAAAAAATAGTTCCGACTTCCTCCTTACAAGGTACTCTGAGTTCTGCACTTTTGATGTTAATACCACCTTGAAATCTGAATAGATTGCTCAGTGAGATATTTTTTAGATTTAGGCAGCTAGAAACATGTCTGGAAGTGTTCCTCGTTTTCTTTAAGAGACGTTTGTTCGAACCTTACAAAACTGATGTACATGCTTTCGGGCTAATAAACTGTCCCATTTATGTTGTTTTGAAAGAGGTGATTTAAAGAATTTTGCACGTTGAGGTGTGTTATTATTTTGGTGAAAGTGGTGTTTCAGTTTAAGAAAAGTGATTGCCTGACAATATTACATTATGGTTTATTGTTGTTGCCTTAGCATTAGTTACATGTGTTATAAAATTGAATAATTGGTAAATGTGCATCTATCCCACTAACATAGGCAGAACATTAATCTGTTATCCCAGTTGGATTGTCCTAAATGGATTAAAAACAAAAATTGTTGTACCTTTACAAGACAAGGTCAAGACCATTTGTATCCAAATTAGAGTAAGTTAGTCTAGGATGAACATTGCTGTTATATTTTTTAACTTAAAATTTTTTTTTGTAAATATGCATAAAACAGTAAAGGATGGTTTTTATGTGACTGGTTTTGAGTAAAAAGTCCACTCCACCCACAAGCTGCAAACACTATTGCTATGCTGTGCAGCATCTTCTGCCAGCATTGTCCCACTGAAAAAACAAGATTTGATTCATTAGAACATCACTCACTGCAGCCAGTGAAGCGTGCCATATTTGAACAGCTCCCACTGGCATGATTGTCTTTTTTGCTTGCTAATAGTTGTCTTGTATCATATGCTTCACTGAGCTGCCTAATATTTCCTTCACTAGTGTATCATTTTGAAGGTAGAGCATAACATTAATATTCTGATCCCTACGTAAATTTGTTATTTCAGGAATGGTGAGACATCATTCCTCCTTTTACATAGTTTTTTTTTTCTTGTTTGCAGTTAATCATTCATCAAATTTTAAATGATTGATTACTATAAATTGAAAACCTCTGAAGAGCCACTTAGTTGAAATTAGCAGCACTGGCTGAGTATTTGTATATTCCCTGCTGCATCTCTCCCCCACTCTCTCCACTTTTTATTTCCTCTCCATCTTTCCAGGTCTGATTTGTCTTCCATCAGCCTCTCAGTATCTGCAGTGGGAAAGCCAGGGAGCTGTCCCATTACTTATGCATAGGTATCATAGGTATTCATGTGTGTGCATGGGCTAGGGCGCATCCGGAGCAAGGGCCGGGGCCCTGACATGACAAACAGGGTGTCAGCAAGGCTCCGTGGGACCCATTAATATGCCGGCGCCCGACAGGGATCCTCACATACTCACGCTTAATATTCCTGTATATTAAACAACCATAAATCAGAGGATATAAGCACTGAGGGCTGTGTGTAAGATAGGTGTTCAGCTTTTGTTATTGTCTATGTGTAGGTGGGTGCTCAGAAATGGTGCGTTGCTATAAAATGAATTTTCTGTGCATATCTGTGCTTGTTTGTACAAGTTTGAGGCATACAGGGAACACTGGACAATTTTGGGTAATGGGAATAGTTGCTTCAGATTGGAAATTCATACATTTTGTGTACCCAAGTTTTTGCATTTGTGCTGTCATACAACAGCGCAGAGTGTATGGAAATGGTCTTTAGTCCAGCAGAAGGATACAGACGCCAACACCGTGTAAAGATATGAAAACCTAATATTTGTAGTTTTGTTTATTAGGAAGGAGCCTGTTTAATTTTGCCGGCATTTTCATCATTTCTGCTGCTTGTCTCGGTTTCTTTACTGAGGGTCCCAGAGAATCTTGACTGTGTTTAGACAATCTACCAAACGTAAACACATTATTTTCTTGGCAAAGAGCAATGCAACCGTGGAAGGAAATGCAATGCCACTGAAGCCATTAATGCATGAAACTTTATATTAGATAAACTGAAAACCTTATAGTCCTCATTTCTGTTGAGTTAAAGGATCATATGAATAGGGGTTAGCTTTCTTGTTAGAAGCTAAATTGTTGCAGTGTCCAACCCATTATCATTGCTCCTCCTTATTCAAACATGCATATTTCCCTTAGCCCCCTTACACATGCATGCAACCCCCCCCCCCCCCCATGCCCTCCCCCTCCAAATTAATCCATGTTACATGAATGCAAATCACCTTGTTTAATTAGAGACAAAAGATGTGTGCATCTGTGTGTGTGTGTGTCAGTATGCATGTCTATGTCTACCACCACCACTAACTCTGGTATTCATGATGTGCTGTCGGTCCCTGGGTCCGAGGCAGGCAAGAAAGGCAGTCAGGGCCTAATTTTGTTTTCCCAGTAGGGCCAACTATTAGTTTCTCAGCTCATTAATTACACTGTTGTAGGGAATCATTAATAGTTAAAGTTGCCCTTCAATAATATACAATGGATATATTTGACAGGGCTCCCGATTTCTTCTTTATTTCTTTTGAAGTGGGATACATTTTTCAGTGGTTATGATCACCCATGAGTCTGGTTGAGTGGATGTTGTAAGGATGCATGTTCCTTACAAGGTAAGTGGTTGTTGGAGTATGAGTAAATCACTGCGTTTAAGCCACCGAGCCTCTTCAAGGTGGTAGACTGGCGTGCACCACCTCTCTGATGGGGAGCAGTGTGTGATGTCTTCCCTGTTAGCCACTTTGCGTTTGTGTGTCCAATCTATACATAAGTGTGTGTATGTGTGTGTGGCTGCCCTCTTGGTGGTACTTGTTCAGATCAGTGACAGGCACATTTTGTGAAAGAGGTCATTAAAATCCCTCCCAAGGCAGCTTAGTGTGTAATACATGAATGTGTGTGTGGGTATGCGTATATGTCTTTGTACATGCGTCTGCCCATCTTTTGCCCCTGAACTTAAATCCAGCTCCACGCCTTCTCCACACCCCCACTTCACTTTCCCTCTTCTGTTCTTTCATTCATCTGTCAAGGCATCTGAAGTTTGAGTGGACCCAAGATTTCTTGCCACAGTATGTGACTGCTCCTTGAGTATGAGAAGGTCAAATGTATGTGTGCTTAAAGGTATATTTGTCTGCATTTTGATGCATTTAAAAAGATGGAAGTCCTTTCCAGATTTAGCATGCTCTGGGTCTAATATTTTTGAATATTAGAAGTGAAAAGTCAAGTGCATATTTTTCCTTTTTTGTTGGTGCATTAAGTCCCAGACGTCTGTTGGCTTCTTGCACGCTGGGCCCCGCGAAGCCTTGTCAGAATAAGACGTAATTAAGTATGAATAATTAACACCAGTGCCCCCCAACTGAGAGATAGTAAAGCAGCTTCCCCATGGCAGCAGTCAGCCAGATCACACACAAACCTCATTGCAATCCACTGTGTGCCCAGTTTGTTCATTAGAAATACCCACTGCACACACTCGTTGTGATCCTCACCGCAGGATCCCTGCAATGAGGGGTGGGGGGAGACAGGGGAGCATCGTGGGTGTGTTTGTTTCATCAGAAAAAAATAACCCAGACTGATCAGGCCTTTAGTCCTAGAAAGAAGTTCTTGCTAATTGACACAGACATTTTAAAAGCTTTTAGGAATTGCATAATCAGAGAAGTTGAATTTTTTTTTTGTCAGTTTATGCTAGTAACTAACTTCTGAGAGGCAGGTCAAACCCCCACCCCCTACCTACTAAAAAAAGACCAGTTGTACTATGATCCTTCTGTTGTTGGGTTCATACAAGTTTAATATTTTGGTCAATGAGTAACATTACTATCACTTAGCTCTGTGAGCTTTAACGTTCAACAGATAAATAGTGCAGTCGTCATGGGTAAACCTTTGCCATACAGACAACTAACTTTGAAAACTCCCCCACACACCCCACACCCCACCACCACCCCCTCCAGGACTTTATATATTTGTACCAATGGCCATTTGGCATGCAACGAGACTTTGACATCAGAAGACGAAAAAGTATATGATATTGGTATGATATTGTGTAAGTAAATGTGACAAGAACACATTCTAGTAATATTTTTGAAAAACCTTAGAATCCCCAATTTGTTTTGCTTTCATAAACAGAGTAAAAGTTTCATAAATCTAAAACAGTTTTTTTTTAAATAATCTCTGTTCAGTTTAAATGATCAAGCTCAACTGTTCAGTCTAAGTCTAAATTTAGATTTTTAACAAGAGATGTTTAAATGATCAAACTGTCAAATAGCCTGAATTACAAACCAACTTTAGGGCCATTAGCAGCTAATGGTAAGTTAGTTGTAATATTCTTACAGTGCATTCAAATTATTTGTATCTTGCCAGTCAGTTTGTCAATAATTCTATTTCTAAGTAGGTAAAGTGGTGAGAGCTTTTCACTGCTTTTGTAATCACGTTTTGTTCGACAGGAACTCTTTTTATCACCTGTGTCAACACAACAGTGCAGCTCAAGGACTTCTTCCTTTTTTTCTTCAAAATTAGAATCTGAAGCATATGTAGATACTACAGGGGTCCAAGCTTAAAGCTCTTATATATGGGGGTTTATTTTAATAGCTTTCATTTAATCCACCAGTCGAAGTCACTGACTCCATTAATCAGAACCAGCCTCAACTGATTCATGTGTTGGATCAGACAAAACAGGCCAGCCTTCACTCCCCATGAGTCCTGACACTGGTTCACCACTATTTCGTCATTGATGCACGTTTTTAGAAAAATGGACCACTGCAGACCAGGAACACCCCATGAAACTATGGAGAAGCTCCCACCAGGTCTTCCAGCCACCCCAGTTTGGCCCTTGCCAAATGTGCTTAAATATTCATGCTTGTTTTTTTTTTCCAGATTATAATACATCAACTTTAATGAAATAATGTTCTCTTGCTGGCTAATATAACCTAACTACCAACAAATGCCATGAACACGAGCTAATCAGCGTTATTTTCATTACCTCTTGTGCCATCATAATGTTGTTCCTGAAAAGTGTTAAACAACAATTAAAATCTAAACTCTTGCACCTTTACCCCTCAATAAAGTATTTGCTCCTAGTCTTTGATGCAATTTCATGTTGTATGATGAATAGATTTATTATTCTAGGTGCGTTATTTGTTTTTTTAACAAGAATGTATGTGAACATTGGCTTTGTCCTTTATAAATGCTATCAAGAATGAATATGTATTGTATAATTGTGAACTCATAGCTGTGCTTCTCCTCTTTGTCTTCCTCTTAGCTGTGCGAGCTGATCGCATGCGTGGTGGTCGTAACAAGTTCGGCCCAATGTACAAACGTGACCGTGCCCTCAAGCAGCAAAAGAAGGCGCTGATCCGAGCAAACGGCCTTAAGATTGAGGCCATGAGTCAGGTGATGCAAGCTGTACCCACTGACCTCACTATTTCCTCAGCCATTCAGAACATTCACTCAGCCGCCTCCAAGGGCCTTCAGCTGAGCCACCACGCTGGCCACCACAGCAGTCACCATCACCACCATCACCATCATCACCATGCTACAGCCTTGCCTCCTACAGACTACGACCGTAGCCCTTTTGTTACTTCTCCTGTCAGTATGGCAATGCCGCCACATGCAGGCAGCCTGCAGGGCTACCAGGCGGCCTACGGACACTTTCAGGGCACGCGCACCATCAAGTCAGAGTACCCCGACCCATACACCAGCTCGCCAGAATCCATCATGGGCTACGCTTATGTTGACGCCTACCAGTCCGGCTCGCCGCCCAGCTTCCCCCACCTGATAGTAGAGCTGCTAAAATGTGAACCCGATGAACCACAGGTTCAGGCAAAGATCCTGGCCTATCTACAGCAGGAGCAAGCCAGCAGAGGCAAACACGAGAAGCTCAACACATTTGGGCTGATGTGCAAGATGGCCGACCAAACACTCTTCTCTATTGTGGAGTGGGCACGCAGCAGCATTTTCTTCCGTGAACTTAAGGTAAGTGTGAATGGTCCACTGTAGTGATGCTATTATTTGATTATAAAGACATGTTCAAAATATAGGCAATCTGCTTTTTAACATTATAGTGGGATTTAACACTGCTCATATACATCATTTGTTCTGTTTCTTATGTTCGACGGCACTTAATCTCCTTTTTATGTTGCATCTCAACACTAACGCTGAGTGTACAAGGCTGTGGGCAGTAAGCCAGAATTTGCTGACTGCTGGCACTACTGCCTGTCCTAGTGCCTAATCAAAATTCAGCAGCCAGTTGTTTTTGTCAAGTGTGTGACAGATTTTTTTTTTTTTTTGTGGGTTTTGAAAACTTTCAGCCTGAGCTTCTGGCACACTATGCCAATTTAATTGGATACTTTGATTAGTTTTTTTAGCACAAGAAACATTGTGTTTTTTCATTTGTGTTATTTATATTTATTTTAGAATGATTTAATTTTATGGTTGGTTTATTAACATTTATTGGTAGCATTTTGTGTTTTTAGTGGTCAAATGTTTTTTCTCTAATTCTAATTTCCTAAACTTTACATTTCAGCTTAAAAGACCACACAGATCATTCAGTTTAGAGTCCATGATTAGTTCTGTGTTTCTCAGTCTCATATAAAGTTATAATGTTAAAAGAAATTTGTTTGTATTCTCTGATAAAGAGTACTCCCCTAAACATTTAAGCCAAAGGTTCAGGTATACTGGTGAAAAAGGATCAATGGGGCACCTAGATAGGGACTGCAACAGTCTAAATGTGACATTGCAACCCTGTAAGTCCTGACTCTATTTTTATAGCACAGTTTTGACTTTAAACCTTTGTGACATGAGCTTGCATTTGATTTCCAACCATTTAATTATGCTTGAAAAGAGATACCAAAATCACACTTTTTACATTACAGGTGTAAACATTCTGTCATTTGTTATTGTTTAACTGAGTCAATCCCAAATGAACGATGTTTGCCTTCTTCGATACTTCACTCTGGAGTCTTCTTTCTTTTTATCACAGAACCTCAGAGAGAGCTTGTGGTGTATATTTTACTTACAGCTTTATTTGATCTGAATGAGGGTGAATGTCCACAAAGCGATCTGAAAGGCAGTTGATTAGCCTGCACTCACCTGATTTTCTTCACCTCGCCTGCTTCTTTTTATGTCTGTTTGTCTCACAATGTGCCGCCACAGGCTCAGCTGCATATTCATGGGCCTGTTGCCAAATCCCCTCTAAATATTTAGTGTAATTTTGTTTTCAAAAGGGAAAATCACAACCCAAAGATTGTTATATTAAAAAAATGTGCCAATTACAAAACAGATAAGAGTCCTTGAATAACACATGTCGACATTTAGCATGCACTGTGTCCCCCTCTCTTGACCTTTTTGAGATATGTACTTGCATTTGCCATAGAGGTTCGTTATGCAAAGTCACACACACACATACAGAAGGGCTTACTGAAAGATGTGGCTACACCTAATAATTGTGTGTGGTTTGCTCATTAACTTTGAATGATCATTTCTGCTCCATTGTGAAGCCTCTCTCGTTCTCACTCCCTCCTCCTAATTCAATTATCTCACCCACTAGTGTTTGTCGCTCCCCTGATTTGCCGTGAATGAGTTGCCATTATGTTTGCCTAATGACTATCCATATTACCCTATTTTAACAGTAATTGACGAGTGCTTGTTACAAAGGTAGAAAATGACCTGGGCTTAATGCAGGAGAAAGCTTTTCCCACTGGCCCCAGTAAACTGGCCCCAGTGCATTCTGGGGGAAGTGGAAAATGCATCTCACTCAAGTGAGGGAGATAATAGAACTTGAGCTACTATGCTGTCCCCCCTGTGTTTAAAGCATCATCCAAAGTAGAAGGGGTTTTTATAAATAATATGCTTGCTGTGGCTCTAAAAGTTTTTTCCCACATGCTCGACTGCCCTGTCTTTCTTTTTGTTTCTCATTATAAACTCTGGAAATAATCTGAGATTCTGTGAGAAAAAGAATATTCAAAGCATGGCAAACTCTATTATTTGTCTAATGAGCACATTTTTAAAAGATTTATGAATTCTTGAATTCTTTGAATATATTGTCTTGTGTAAGTTCCCATCAGTTTTTTTAATGCATTTAATTCTTCTTTGTAATTCAAATATTCCTTGAACTTTTCCACATTTTGCCATGCTACAACCACAAGCTTCAATAGATTTTCTTGGGATTTTACATGATTGACAAACAGAACGTTGTGCATAATTGTGTAATGTTTACAAGTAAAATTTCAAACAGTGTTGGGTGCATCTGTATTTTTCATGATGAGTCAGTGCACTGTATAACCAATTTGTATGCTAATTAAGCTCCACATTTTTAGCTTTGCACACCTAGAGACTGATTTCCCTTACCTTTTTCTATGCAAAACATCTTAAACTTGATCAGATTGGATGGAGAGCACTTGTGGACATCAGTTTTCAAGTGTTTGTACTTCATACATTGGATTTAGGTCTGGACTGGGGCATTCTAAGACATCAATATGCTTTGATCTAAACCATTGTATTGTAGCACTGAATGTTTGGGGCTATTCTTGAACGTGAAACTCCGTCCCAGTCTCAAGTCTTTAGCACACTCCATGGAGTATTGCTCCATCCATCTTCTAATCAACTCTGATTCAACTCCCCATCTCTGGCAAACAATAGCATCCCAACAGCATAAACCACCCAATACCATTGATTATGATGGAGGTAGCATGTGTATCGTGATCATTTAGTTTTCTGACACAGTTAGCATTTTGGTACAAACAAATCTGCATCATCTAGCCAGAGCCTCTTCATGTATCTATTAATGAATGCCTGATGGAGTACATGTCTAATTGTTGTGCTTTTAACAAATTTTCTCATGTTAGTTATGGATTTCTGCAGCTCCTCCAGAGGTATCATGGGCCGCTTGATTGTTTTGCTTATTAAGCCTTATCTTAGCAGTTTAAGTGGAATATCATGTGTTGGTAGGTTTACAGTTGTGCAATACTCTTTCTGTTTTTGGATGATGGGTTAAACACTGAACAGGTCCATGTGTTGTTTTATAAATTAACCCTGCTTTAAACTTCTCTAAAACTTTATCCCTCCCTGTGGGATGAATTTTCTCAACTTAATTATGTTTGTTTAGTAATGTTTGCTTATACCCCTCTGAAGCCTTCACAGAACAGATGTAATGAGATTAGAATATGAGCACAGACTTCTGAAAACAATAGGTTACACTCAACTTTATTTATGGGTACTACTGTAAAGGCAATGGATACAGTTTCAAGTAGCAATTTTTAAAATGTTGTTTGTAAAACATTATGAAATGGGAATATAATTTCCTTCCATTATTGTGCTGCTTTGTGTTGCTGTATTACATGAAATCCTAATAACATACAATGAATTGTTTTGGTTGCATCGTGACATTTGACAAGTTTTAGGGGTATAAATACTTTTGCAAGACACTGTAGCTATTCATGATCATGTATGTGTTTTAAACTATGTTAAGTGATTGATCTTCATAGATCATGAGAAATGAAGATAAAATCACCCACAATGACCCTTTATTGTTTTGGCAAACTAAATATAATTACAACTCAAAGAAGCTGTGTTTGGGAATCTATCTGAACTTTGACTTCTATTACTAATACTGTTTAGACTATTACCGTAAATGTGAGGTCAAGCCTGGGAGTAAAAAGACAGGATGCATAGTGGAATTAAAAGTTTGTTACAAGGATGGTTTGCCACTGTAGGAAGTTATAAATACAGCTGCAACTAGCACACATGCACATTCATATGCACACATACCCAGATTAGAGCACAACCACTTCACTATTATTAGCTATGTAAGAACAAAAGAATTTATTTTGTAACAGAGCCAAGCTGGAAGGGTGTGTGCAAGGCATCTGCCAGAAAAATGTTTAAAGATGTAGTTTCCATACGTTGGCCGTGGCCACAGCACACATAAATATCTTGCCATTAAGGGAACCTACAACGGAGAATTTTCCATTCTTTTCCAGCGTTGCACGCTGCCTCTGTTTCTCCCTCTCTTACCCTATGGGAATGAGCCATGACGTGAGGAACATTTATTTCTTACACATCAAATCCAAAACGTTAGAGTATGTGCTTTATGACTAACCTGCCTTGGTCTTGATTTCTTAAGCACACCGACAGATTGTGGCAGGTCTGGTGCCCTGCTTATGAAATCACATACATAATGAAATAACGTTTGTCAGCTGGGTTGAGACCATGGGTTGTTGTGGTTATTTTATAACATTCTGAGTGTACTGAGAACAGGTGGATGTTTGGTGATTGTATTTGAATCTAGAAATGACTTTTACGATTTTCTTTTTAAATAACTGCATATTTTATTATTGAAATATTAGGTAGCTGCAATTGTGTTCAGAACCTTGAACATGGTTAAACCCATCATAAGGGCCAATCTTATTTCATTAGTACAAAAGTGGTTTAGATTAGTCTAGTGGAAATACTTTACTTTTTTTTTTTTTGGAGAGAATCGTGTTTAATAGAACTTTATGTGGTTCAGGATCTTTTTAAACATGCTGCTATGAATTTAATTTAAAATAGGTTCATGTACATATTCTTGAACAGATAGGATGAGTTAAAATGTGTTGTTTGTGAGAAATTGACTGGTCAATTATAATACTATCCTGTCCACCTTCTATTGGAAGCACCAGTATTTTATTGGACTGCAATGTGTAGAAATGTTGAAATAAGTAACTTTGTTCCATGTTGATTCTTAATTGGAAGCCATGTTGATTGGGCTTACATGCCACAACTGCCTTTGGATCAGGGGAGTTTGAAGGCTGGGTGATTGTCTCATGAGTTTTATTTCATCCCAAATGGATGTTTGTTGCCATGTGAAGGAAGGTTTATCCAAATCATTGTTGCAGCTGTGCCTTACGGCTGATCGGTGCACACAATGAGTGCAGAAATAAATTTACATTATCTTGTGTTATATAACAAGTGATACTGTTGTTTTAATGTGTTGAAAAGAACAAGACAATTGTTTTTTTTCTCTCTCAGTGAGATAGGATTCTGCTACCACAACCCCCCACCCACTCACTCCCTCATCCACCCAAGCCTGTCTGTGAACCGCTTCGACCACTCTGTTAAAACTGCTATTCCTGTCTATTTTACAGAAGCCTTGGTAATATAGACTAGCCAGTATTTCAAATCACAATCCTCATTGCCAGTATCAATGTGACAATTTTGCAACCACAAATGACTCTGGATGCAATAATTGGTAGGCGATTACATCTCAGAATTCATGCATTAATATTTTGCATTCAAATGTTACATTTGGCCAGTTGGATGGACTTTCACTGACCTTGACGTCCAAACATCATGTAGAATTTTTGACTGATATCTTCAAGTTAAAAAAGACTGGTGATAAAATTTCTATGAGGGAAAAGAATAAGGAAAAGGATGGTTGATCACAACCAATAAAGTCATCACTAGGTACAAAAATAATATAGTAATTTCCTATTTTCTTAATGTCAGCCCTAGTTTTAGCTTATAAAGGATGTATTGACCAGGTCAAGGCTTTTTATAAATCTAAATAGTGAACAACATACAGTACCCAGTTTGGTTAAACTATGATCTAAACATTACATTTAGGTTGAGCATTTTATTTTCTTAATTGTTATCTTTTATACAGGTCCAAAAATAATTGTAGGTATTTGATTGCTTTTGAAAAATTGGAGTGTAGTTTTGAGTTCTTTAAGTCCCGAAAGTTTAAAGCAAACTAATTTATACTTTTTAAAAAGCCAAGAGACTGAGATAAAACCAAAGAGCAGAATAAAGTTAAATTGCTAAAGTAAAATATTCTATTGCAAAAATCAAGTCTCAAAGATATGAAAATTCACAGTACTTAGAGAAAAAGACTAAGCGAGGAAGAATTGTATGTTTTGAAAACTTTTTACATTACACAGCTTTGTTATTTATTAAATTTATGAATGATGTGTAATCAAAAATGGTAACAAAAAATGTCTGCTTAACTTTTAGAATAGCTAAAAATCATGTATAGAACCTTCATATGCAGCCAAATAAACAACACCTACTTCCATTTTCCTGCTTGCAAGCGTATCTGCATTTTGTGCATCAGTGTTTGCATGAGAGTGTGATGGTGATTCATACTGGTGGTTGGTCCGGTGTTCCCTTCTTCCCCATTGTTTCAAGGTAAGGATGGCTCTCTGAACTCCCACCAGAAACACAATAGGAACGAGAATTTAGCAGACCAATAGGGACTATACCAGTGATTCATATGTTTATATCTTACCTTCCTAATTCTACTCCCTTTTCACTAGAGCCACCCCACCCTTTCTTTCCTCTCTACACCCTTTAATAAAAAAGGATGTACGATTGGTTTTAGGACAACAAAAGCCTTTGTGCACCTTGTCAACACAAAATATGCAGTGAATAAACATCACAGCTGAAAAGACTTTGATGTTTCACTTGTATTGAAATTGCAGTATTTTTAGCAGAATCTTTCTAAAGATAATATAAAATAATTTACACTTTAACTTGTTTAATCATTACCAATACTTGTTTTATTATTATTCCAAGGAACTATTCTGTATGTCATACCATTGCCTTTAAACTTCCAAATGTATATAGTCCGTGACTTCTTACTCTACAACACCAAGTATTTTCTCTTGGCAAAGTAGTTCTGTTCATCATCCCTGTGCTTTCTTAGTATCATTACAATTAAGGATATTCATCACCCCAGGTCCAAATTTAGCATTTTTTTATTTAAATCTTGGGTATATTTAATAAAAAACACATGGAAATTTTATAGGTATGTTTAACAAATCTACTTTACAAAACAAAGCTGAAGGTACCAATAATTTTAATAAAAGCATGTTGATGGGCTGTTAAATTTAGTTGAAGATTCAGACAGTGTTTCCCTTTTTTGCGTTTTGGTCAGGGTCTTTTTTCCTGCCTTCTACTCCGCATGTAATGGTTATGGCAAAAGCAGAACTGAGAACCATTATGTTGAAGACAATCTGTATTAGAAGTCTTGTTGCCTGGGAAAGCTCCCAGCTGAGATGGGACAGCCATATTGGATAAACAGATGGTGGGGGAGAGGATAGGACAAGCGCAGAGAACAAAGGTGAAACAAAGAGGGGAGATGAGTGGAGAGATGAGCAGAGGAGGAATGCGAATGAAGTAAGGAAGAGCAATGAATATGAAAGAAAGAATAGCAATTAGGTAAGCTGAGAGACTCATCCACTTGTAACTTAATTGTAATATAATTAAAAATGCTAAATATAAAAAAATTTGCTGGATCACCGTGTCTTCATCAAGTCTTCATTGTTAAAAGTATTAGGAAGTACAGCAGGTAATTTTCAGAATGACCTTGACTTTGTATTTGAAATCAGATTGGGGTCCAGATCAAAGCATTTATAAGTGATCAAGACTGGAGTCTAGATTATATTAGCTTTCTTAGCATAGTTAATACTATAGTGAGGCAGTGTTTAAAACTGCCCTATAGAAATTCTTGGGTAGAGTCAAATTCAAGCAAATATGTAACAATGATTTTATTAACTTTTATGGGGAATCTGTTACTTGGTGTTGGCAAAGGTCTATTCTTAAATGAATTAAATAGCTGTCAGGGAAAAAAAAAATCTGTTTGGGGACAGCCCTAGTTGCCTTTAAAATATGCTAATTTGTATTTTTATTATTGAGTTTTAAATAAATTTATTTAGAAGTTTGGTTGGAGGCGAAGGTGTGATGTCACTGTTTTAAAATAGTTGCATATTGGTTTTGTACGTGGAAATCCAACAAATCACCTCAACTGATATAGGGCTTTACATTTTCTTTGAGAACTTAGAAACTACAGTGTTTGCCAAACATGTATTCTTAAATAAAAGACCTATTTTTGGGCCTAAAACCTCATAGTAAACTCTTTCTGAAGTCCCTTCCAGCATTTAATGAAGGTAGTGAAATTACTCATTACAGTGACATTTCTACAAATATTTACTCGTCTCCTCTAAGTGTCCTCATCTAATTCATTCACACTGAATAAAAGATTTTCTCAGAGTCCGAAGACGGTGGGAGTGGAGGTGTCCGATGTCTGCATCTTACACTTGAATATTCTTCACTTATAGATTTACCTGGGTGAATAATGCAAGGTTTTCTGATGTTCTCCACTCTACCCTGCTGCATAATTTCACCCTGTCTTCATCTCCATCTACACCCATGAATATTACATGAATTTACTTTGGTGAAATTATACCTACAACACCTATCCTGACCAGTTCAGAGTTGATGGTTGTTTTCTGCACACACACAAAAATATACACTCACTGACTTTGTTTCATGCCCATTTCAGAAGCAGTTTGTTATTCAAGATGTCTGAACATGCATGTGTGTGTTTTGTGTCTTGTGAACTGCCTGTGCTCTGTGTTGATCGGTAATTGCACCTGTGCTCTCCCCCTCCTTTTGCGCCTCATACTGTAACTGATTGGAAATTATTAAACAATTTTCGACAGGATCTGTGATCCTTGTGAAGTGGTATATCTATACAACTATCTACACACACTCAAACACACAGATTCAGAACCCTATGCAGCAGTGTCTATCTTCTCACAGAGGTAATTGGTCACTCCTGCAACAACCTCTGCACTGGACACCACAATCCTAACAAACTGCGAGTGTGAAGGGGTTGGTGTCCACTCGCTTGTCACAGGGACTTGTTACTGTGTTGCTGGTCCACTAAATTAGAATTATTCTGCAGGTTGTGTAGAAACCCCCCTGCGCACACTCAGCCCATAGCGTGCTTGCTTTACCTTGGATGTGAAAAAATTGTGGATAAAGACTGACATGAACAGTGAGAAGGGTGTAGAATAAAGTTGGTTATAAATAAAAGAAGGATTATAAGAACGTAAGTGCAGATAGAAGGGAATAGCATAAGGCATAAGTGAAAATGAGCAACAAAAAAAGGAAAAAGACTGAGAGTAAGGAAAGATTTTTTGATCACAGGACAGAAAAAGGACAAACTTCTAGACAGGCTTGGAAATATTGGGCTTATCAAACCAAGAAAGGAGAGCTGACAGAGGAAGAGGAATAAGATTGAGACTGATGTACAAAGAAGCAAGTAAAGTGTGTGAAATAGGAAGATGCAGAAGGGACCCTAGGAGGCAGTGAGGAATTATAAAAGTAGGAGGTGGTGTAGAAGAGGCAATATGGTGAAGGACAAGAGAGGTAGGTAAAAAAAAAAGGACCAATAGGTTGGTGAGGTTAGGTGGGGGCTTAAGGGGGTAACAGGTGTAAGGTTAATGGGCCTGGAGAGGATCCACCAAACGATCTGGGGCTTGATATATTGCCCATGAGCCCGGTGTGGGGCGTTAGCTTTCAAAGATATATTATTTCATTTGAGGAGCTGCGCCATTCTGGCTGACAATCCCCCTACAACACCCCAGCACCATCCTCTAAACTTCCCCCAGCACCCCCCACAAGCCTGCATTTGTCCAGTGATAGATGACACCCACCCTATACCACCTCACCCCAGCTCATGAACACAGATGCAGAAATCCACATAAGGTATTATCCTATAAAACACAGCCACTGTTCTTGTAGATTTTTTATAAGGAACCAAAGTTTAGACTATCTGACTGTATTTTTTTCCCTTTCTATATTCCTCTCTTATCACTCACTCTTCCTTGCTGTCAGTTTACGAGGCTGCAGCCAGGTCTTACAGCTGGCTTTTTTAAAGTTTCTATTTTAGAGGTAACAATATCTGTTACATCAGTAGTGTTGGGTCAAAGCAGGAGTTGATGGGATACATAAGGGGAGGGAGAAGGTGGTGGAAGTTCACTAAGGCCTCTTTTCATTCATGAATATTTAAACATCCCGTAACACAGCAATATCTCTCCTTTTTATATATACTGTGAAACAACACCCCTGTTTTGTTTTTTTCACCAATGCTGAAAAATGGAAAGTTCAAATGTTTGGATAAGTTTTAAGAATAGATCTTTGGCTAAAAAGTGTAACTCACACACAACTGAGGCAGCTATCTTGCCTATGTTTCCATCTCTTATCTACTTCTAACAAGTCCTATAAGAGATTATGTGAACATATAATTCACACACAATATTTTTCAGGAAGAACTTCTTACTCTACTGTGGCCAATATGACAAGATTACAAATGTGTATCAAGTCAAACTCCTGTGGCGTAACCTAATTTTTATTTGTAGTATTTTACTTTCATTGTCAAATTCTGGCTGTTTGAATGATAACATAGAAATCAAATGCTCCAATCCTAACATTACTCTTGACAGTTTTAGACCGAGCCTTACAGATAAAACCAATTCACATACTGGAATGGTCTTGCAGCTTCAGCCCCAAGGGATGCCGAGGGGCCGGAAGGAAGAACAGGAAACTTGTTAAAAGAAAAGATTTAAGGTCGCCTGTCCTCAAGGAGCGGCAGCTTTAAAGAGACAACAGGGGTTGGAAGGTTTTAGGATGCGCAATGTCTGCATATCTACTTGTTGCTTTGATGAGGGATGAAAGGCTGTCATGAAGTGCAGGTTTACAGAGCTCTGAGCAATGATAGACTCGACTATACTCATGAACATTTTATCTTCCATGAACTTTGTCTTACTCCCCCAAGAAATATTTGCCTGCTGTTTTCTTTTACTAAAATCCCCACTCCATTTTGAATGACCATTGTCAGGATTTGCAGGTCTTAATGGCCATTTATTGTTGGATAACACTTTTGGTGTACCCTAAGAAAAGGGGAAGAGATTTGCTCTTCAGGTGCTGTGTGTCTGTTTTTTGTCATCTCACCATTCCTGTACACCACCCCCCATCTAATAAACAGTTGTTTAGAAAAAAAATCAAAGATTGCCTCCACATCCTCTCTAGTTTTCCATTTTGACGCCAGTTAACACAGCCTGATTCGCATTTGCGAGCACTTTGGGCATTCGGCGGGAGAAAGAGCGGGTTGCGTTTAAAGCCTTGTTTGAGCGTGATCAGGGTAAAAGCCTTTTTTATTGGCAGGTCATGTTGCTTGTTAAGATGGTGATGCAGGTGACTTAGACATTGCTGTTAGCCTCTGTGGTCCCAAAGTAACACAGTTGTTCCATCACAAGTTGGCAGCAGTCAGTAAAATCAGCAGTGAAAGAGAAGGGGAGACTGAAAGCAAAGGAAGTGGGAGTGAAAGACAAAGAAATTGGGCAAACAAAGTGAATATGGGGAGTTGATTTATTTTGCTGGGCCTGCTAACAAATCAACTAAAAAGCAAGCAAACAATTGAGACACCCTGCCAAAGCACAAAGTTGCCTTACACCTGTTTTCTTCCTCTCTACTGTAATTACAGATGTGAGACAAGTCAAATTTACATTTTATTCTAGATTGTACCTACCAAAAACGTGGAAAGCAAATAAAGGATGCATAGATAAAAGTAAATAAAGCTACTATTAAATGCTCGGAGCCGGTGCACAGGAACAAAATGTTGTTGGTGAAATGGTAAGAATAAACACAAAAGCATTGGTATTTTGTGTCTATTTGATTCCCAGCTATAGGGTTTCCAGAGAGTTAGAGGAGCTGCTGCTGCCTTACGCTGACCTTTAACCTCTAAACTAAAGCTAACACACAAAACTATGCAAACATTTTAGATGATTGATGTACCTTTTTTTTATGTCTAAAGTAGATTTCTTTCAAAATAAGAATCCGGGTTGATTATGAAATGAAAAACAAAATGTTTCATTACATTTGAAGATCAAGCTTTATTTTATATACTTGTCTCTGGTTATTACACTAACATCCTTAGGGTAAGATATTGTTCAACAAACTAACAATCACAGTGCTTCAGTGAGCTTTCTAAATCTAAAGTAAGACAAAGCAACTAACACAAAGTGCCCTCAGGTTCTCATGTTTCCAAATTGCGTGGCCTCAATTATCTGCATTTAATCCAGCCTGCCTAGAGATTTGTGCCTGAGTCTGCTGCTTTCATCACCGGGCTGTCGACAGTTGCCCTCTATGTCTATTTTTGATGCTTATTTACGGCTTGTCTATTCTGGACTGGGAGTGGGGAAGCTTTGGGATGGTGGTCTTAGGGTTCCGGTAGACAATAGATAAGACATCAGGGGAGTACATTCGACATCCCCTGGCCAGTTTTATGCTTTAAAAGTTGAGGTGCATTTATACTCATTTAGTGAGGTGGCTGATTAAATTCGCACACAGAGGACTGATGAAGGCAGCTTATAAGCGTAACATTAGACATTGTGGTTGTGTTATGATGACAGGTGAGAAATTTCAATGAGGTGGCGAGTCGAATCCAGTCAAGGAAATTGCTTCGGCCCTTTCAAAGCAGGGGAAAGACACCTGTTCTCTATTCTTACTTTAGGCAGTTCTCCTTTTTGTGGTTTTAATTTTCCTTTTCCCCTTTTTTACTGAGACTTTTTATTTCTCTGACACCATTCATTTTTCTCACTTCTCAGGCAGTCTGAATTTCTCTGTGTTTCGCCAAGTAATATGATTGCAAACCTGGCAGGAGCCATCGATAAATGATCGCATACAAGTGAAATAAAGGCATTGCAATAATAATATCCATTATGAGCATATGTTCTTTTAGGATAGCGCCCTTTGAGAGGGGGATAAAAAAGGTTTTTTTAAGCAAGCTTAAACAATTGCAAGCAATAAACCAAATATTCTGAAAGGCGACTTGTTGAGAAAGGTGCCAACAGCACCATTAAAGTGCATGAAACATACCAGTGATGCTGGACAAAAAATGAAAAGTCAGGCAAGGATTTCAGGTGGCAAGCTAGAGTCTCTCTTTCCCAAAGGCCAGAGCTTTATTCACCACATGTTGCACTGCACTTCCCATCAGCAGCAGCAGCTGCACCAGGCCTGCAGCCACAGTGCTGTAGAGAGACAGACATTTCTTAATCCAGATGCATTCGTGGCAGTTTCTCTGAGACAAGGCCTGGATATGCACTTCAGGGACAAGCACAGGCCCATCTGTTCTGTGGCATTGTGGTTTTGATGCTTTATCTTCCTTGTAGTTGGATGGTTTATATATCACAAGAGTTTTGGAAATGCTTAATTGCTTTAATTCAGATATTTAGCTTGAGCATCAATGGCTTGGATTCCAGTGATCTCTGGAACTGTGCCACACTTATGTTTAGATTCAAAGAAGTTTGTTTAAAAATCTAGCACCCAAACCCCTTAAATCTGTCCAACTCCATTTAGACCTGCGCACACAAACACATGGACACACCTTGAAAAAAATGCCATTGTGTTAAATGCTAATGGGAATGGGTGTCTTCTATCCTCTCAGACAGAAAGCATCCCAGCGTCAGTCTCTGCATTTTAAAACATCCTCAGTCTTCTGGACTGTGTTAAGGTTTATTGGATATGTCTGTCTGTGTTTATAGGGATGCATGTTACGTAGAGTTCTGTGCTGAATAATACAGAAGGGCAAACCCTTGAGTCTGATGGCTTGATTGTCTCACTTTCTTGTCTTCACTTTTAACTTAAGATGTAGACTGCCAGACAAAAATTATAAGTTGAAGTTTTAGTCTGAAGTCTTTAGAATGAAGCTGCATTCACTTACAAACTCATACAGGAAAACATTTACATCTATGCATGTAAATATGAATTGTCCTTGTGACTCAGATTTGACAACGATGATCTTACACTGAATAATATGTAAATTCCACAATGATCAAGCATATGAATACATTTAAATTATTTTCTCATATTACACAAAAACGAATGAATCAATTTTAGCATTAACTATAGGTATCGCACAGTGCATAAATTCAACAATTAGGCCATTAACACAATTAAGCATTGAGGTCACCTCTAAGGTTAACTTATGGATGTTTTTTTTTTTTTTTTGCAGCAGTGCTGCTCCCTTTAAAATTGGATGCCATGCTTTTTTTCTTATCTGTGTGTGATGGAGGAGGACGATCTGTAGAAAGAATACAGGAGCAGAAAAAAGAAAAAAAAGTCAGCATGTTTGCAAAGACATGTGTATGTTAGTCGGGATGGGATTTTGTCATGGATTTGTACTTGGGTGTCTTTGTAAGTTTGCAGTGCTTGACATGATTGCATCTAAATGTGTGTGAATGTGAAAGAGGAAGAGTTACTTTTGGGAGATGCCATTCCCTCAGCTGCATGTGTATTAGCGGTCTAATGTTCATGTGAATAATTGATTAGGGCCTCTCTGTGTTTTTAATAATTAGTTGATGGCTCTGTAGCTCTAAGCCATAAGATTGTGTGTGTGTGTGTGTGTGTGTGTGTGTGTGTGTGTGTGGGTGGGTGGGTGGGTGGTGGTGGGGGGGGGGGGGGGGGGGGGGGGGGGGGGGGGGGGGGGGGGGGGGGGGGGGGGGGGGGGGGGGTCTGTCTGTCTGTGGGGGTAGTTTATCTACTTCCAAGGTATCATGGAAACAATACTGTTGTTGCCTCTAAGCTATGTGCACACGGATTAACTTTCTGAAGAATTAAAGCAGCAGTATATACAGTACTTACCATTCTCATAACCTACTTTTAAACAGTTCTCATTACTTGGTCAGAGTGATCCCTATACTACCACAGTCAACAACATTTTGTTACTGTTTACCAAAAGAACTAACAGAAAGAATCACAAAGCAAAGAACACCAGACTTTAATACGCTAAAACATATATACAGGTAATGAAGCAAATCAGAAGGACAAAACAAGGGGTATAAGGGGTTGTTCCGCATTTTTTGAGTGAGCTTTTTTAATATCAACTTCCACAAATACATCTGCTGCAGGTAAAAACATTAAACTGCTATGATGTCTTTGGTTGATTAGTTGAATATGAGGCTAACAGCTAGTCCATTGACTAAAACATCTCCAATCTCAAATAATCTACACTAATCTAAACTAATTTATACTAAATTAAGATGGCAAGACATTATTTTATATAAGATAATAAGTACTTATAACATATGAACAGGTCAGAATGCCGCAAGTAACACTGAATTATGTAAATGAGGGTCTTGCAATGACCAAGAAATACTTAAAAGAATAAAAACTGAGGTAAATTATGCGGCAAACCAAGATTGGTGAGAAATAAGTTGGAAGCAAAACAAACTAAGGTGCTCAGGGAATACAGATGTCAACATTAAAAAAAAATCTCATAAATCCACAAAACCCTCAGATGGGGACACTATTATCCTGGGAGATACGTCTGCCATCAAGAAATGTCTCATTGCAGGATATAGCTTATCACTCCGATCTACTTTGACATTTCTGTCAAGGTGGACAAGCATGTCACCACAGGACCCCCTCACTAAATGTTTCAGCGTTTCCCTCTAATTTCTCAAGTACACTACTTGTAAAGAACCCTGATAAACATACTTGTAATGAACCCTGATAAACATTGCATCCTTAAAAAAATAACTCATTGAAATTCTAGTCTGGCTTCTCAATTGTCTATTTTCTTGCAGTATTGATTTTTCTATCTTTTATATGCTTATGTGTCAGGTAAAAACAGAATATGAAAGTTTGGGTATGCTTGATTCATCCTCAAATCCCTGTTCTGATATCAGACTTAGACAAGGGCTCTTTGCTATCATCAGTGTCCTTGAGAAAACGAGACATTCTTCCCCTCTGCAACACACAGGTCCACAGAGATGCTTTGTTTTTCCTGCATCGTGAATGTAATGTCACACTTCTCCTAGATTCTCATAGATCTATTTTTGTGTAATTTTCTATGTATGTTTATACTGACCAAATATCTAACCTTATGTGCCTTAGTCCATTACCTCTAACAGCTGCTAAGTTACTTCTAGTGGTGTCTTTGCTAGATTATTAAGGTCCCTGGCTGCCCAGGGATGATGCCAACAGAGCATCACCCCAAGTAGGTGATCAGTGAAGCACAAGAGCAGCAGCCCCCAAACTAAAAAGGCACAGGGTGAGATGTAGGTCAACCCCGCCTCAGTGCTGGCAGCCTGGCACCCCCCCACCCCACCCACGACACCTCCATCCCATACCCAACCCCACCCCAGGGCAGCCCACCCCTCACATACCCCTTACCCCTAAAGTTGGCATTTTGGGTCTTTCTAAAAGCATTTGCGCAAATTTTTGTCCAAACTTGAAAATCTGTACCAGTCGATAAATCAACATCCCATTTACAGATAGAAAGTGAGATTGCTAAATTTACTTTTGAAAGTTTTATGTAAGTTTTGAGAGTAACTTTGGGGAGATTTAAGTTATTAGTAGGGGGAGTTCTAGGTGTATTTGTTTAATCTTGCCATGAGTGACAAAGGAAGAGGTCTCTACCATGTGAGGTCGTCTTATATTGATTTTAGTAATGGGGATTATTTTATTTTATTTATTTAACTTTTTGTAACCGTGTCCTGTCCAGCAGAGTAACGCTCAGAATTGTTGTCTGAGTGCCAGGAAGATGCCCAACAGATTTAATTTCACAAGTGGAGCTTTACAGCTAATGCTTTAATGCTCTGCTTGATATTTATAAAAGACACTTTATTAAAAACTGTTTTGGGATTATTTCTATTGTTACGGACACGGAGACAGAAACGAAAAGGAAAAACTAAGTCCAGTCCAAACTTACCTGGCAAGAGGTCCCCAGCCAGAGTCAAGCACCACGCCCCACTCAACCACACAAACATACCACATCACCACCACTGCGACAATAGCCCTGGGACCGCCACCCTCTAGTCCGCTAGTCCGCCGCCCTGATTCCCCCCCCCCACAGACATGACAGCCAGCAGAGTAGCACAGCCCCCGTATGGTTGGGCAGGCTTGGTGGGCTTCGGGTTTATTTTAAATGAGTCTGCTCATTCAGCCTGTTAGAAATATTGATGCCTAGGTACCTGATGTTTCAAATTGAGAGAGTAGTTTGATATAGTTGAGGGGTTGGTTAGGAGGGTTTTGCATTTTGCAGAAAGAAGCACATCTTCAGCATATAAACACATTTTGTGGATTGTTTTACCTGTTTCATAAAAATGTTTGCTTTGACTAATTGCAACCACCAGTGGTTCAATTAATTTATTGGACAGTGAAGGAGAGACTGGATAACCCTGTCTGGTGCCCCTTTGAAGATTAAAGCTCTGAGAAACCAGTCATTTATTTTCACACAAGCATTAGGTGAGCTACATAGTTATTTCTCTTGTTTGCTTCAGTGTGCAGGGACTGCACTTCCTGTCTTTATTGGCCTTGTGTCAGTGAGGGTTGAAGCCCCAGAAACAAGCCAGACATGTCCTGTTATCCTCTCAGCTTGACAAAGCTAAGTGGGAAAAAGCAAAACCACAAACATTTTAAGGCATGTAGAGGAGGAAGGCATGTACAGTGTTTTACTGCAGTTTTTCATCTCTGCAAGTCTGGGAAAAAACAAAGAATACCAGGATGGGTAGACAGATGAGATTATGTGAGGTTGTAGAGAGGAAGAGAGAATGACGAATCGAATATGGAGTGTTCTCAGGGTCAAAGGTCAGCCTGTAGAGTCTCTTAATGTGGTCACTGTGGGAACTGATCAATCCCAGCTCCTGGGCAGTATCGATCAGACCTGGGTGCGTGCACAAACATAAAAACGCACAGAAATTCTTTGTGACACGTGCTGTTACAATGAGCCATTCATTCACTTCTTTGAAACTGTGCTCCCACTCCAGCAGACCGCGAGCTCATGATGTATACTGTTGAACAAACACACTTGTTCAGAATCTGATGCCATGTGCAGTGGTGCTAAGACAGCATTATCATCTTTAACAAGAAAAATTAAAGGTTCTTTCACAACATTTGTGTTTCTTTTTAGTGTCACAAATTCTATCTGTGAATTGCACATGACAATCAGTGTGGTAATCTGTCTATTCGTGGTACCAAATATCTACATTAAATTAAATATAAAAGAACCTGGAGAAGATTATGTGTAAAGCATGAATAATCAGCCCAAGGTGGGCAGGCAATCGTTAGTTATAAAACATATTGGCAAATGTATGCAGCACACTGTACATTTTATACCCTTCACTCTAATACACATGAAATATGCAATAGATTGACATAGGATAAGATACAAATTTACTTCATAGACTTGACAGGAAGTGTCATAAAATGCAGATAATTTTTTGCAAGACTCACAAGAAACTTTTTTATGGTTTTAGATACACCACCAATGTTAGGAAACAATGTGACAGTAACTTTAAAGTTTCTGTTATGAAAGGTAAAAATTACCCTCAGTGAACATATGTAGATAAATAAAACTGGAAATGTGAACCTAGATATGTTGCTAACAACTTGTGCACATTTTATTTATTTTACAGATTTTAGTTAGCAACTGTTTAACTACATCTGTGTCTTATGATATTTTTTGTGGTCACAGATGGCATCTCAATGGCTGCTAAGAGACCTAATAACATTCTAGGATTTCTGTGCCCAGTTGGAGATAAACCCACAGGCATTCTGCACTACCTGATCTGATGGATTAGAGATACACGCAACCAACAAACAGCTGCCAGTGGCATGAAATGCTGATAAGAATTCATGCAATGATATACGCACATTCAGAGCACAGCTCAAAGCTAAACCAAGGAGAGGGCCATAACTATAAATAACCTTGTGGTACACATAACTAAAATTGTTATTTGGGTAAATAGTGTCTAAACAGCAAAGTCAGGATAGGCTGGGATTAATCCTATAATTCACGTAGAGTTGAAGTGAGGCTATAATAGGTGTACTAAATGTGTTGATTCACAGACTTAGTGGACTGAAAAGGCTTTAGTTTAAATTTTGCCAAAGTGTCAGACAACACAGAACACAACTAACAAGTCTATTAGTGATAAAGAAGTATTTATCCTGCTGTATTCCTCATCTTTATCAGAGCTTGTCAAATCCAGCCTTACTGGAGCTACTTTGTGTATTATCAGCAGTGTTATCATTCCTCTCTTCAGTGTACAGCCCTCTCCCATTCAACCAGCAGCGCCACCTGTCACCTGCTGATTTTCCCAGCATTCTTATCTCTGCTGCCAGCCACAAAGTTAAGTCTCAGGCGTACTTTGTGCCTTGATATGAGTGCTGCTTTTGTTGTCAGGAGCAAGAGTTTTGTGTTTTACTCTCATCAAACTGCACTGTGTAGAGAGAAGCACCTCTCCTCCACTTCTCAGCGTCTGCCTCCCATGCACTCACTGGCCACTTTATTAGGTACACTTCAATTGCTTGTCAACACAATTACCAATTCAACCATTGGCATGGCAGCAACATAATGCATTTTGTTCTTGGGTTTACAGAGACTGGTCCAGCAAAGAGAAAATATCCAGGATTGGCAGCTGTGTAGACAAAAAATGGTGTGTTGATGTTAGAGGTCAGAGAGTTCTTCAAATAATTACTCATGACAACCAAGGTATACATGATGAGCTACAGTGAAAGAAGACCACAATGGGTGCTACTTTTGTCAGTAAGGAACACAAACTGAATCTGCAGTTACCAAAACTTTACCAAAATTGGACAATAAGAGATTGGAAAAACATTTTCTGGTCCAATGAGTCTTGGTTTTAACCCCTACATTCAGATAATATGGTCAGAATTTGGCTTCATCGATTTAGCATGAATCCATACTCGTACTCGTACTCGTCATCTTCCGCTTATCCGGGACCGGGTCACGGGGGCAGCAGATTCAGCAGAGACACCCAGACGTCCCTCTCCCCAGACACCTCTTCCAGCTCCTCCGGGTGGAGCCCAAGGCATTCCCAGGCCAGCCGAGAGACATAGTCCCTCCAGCGTGTCCTGGGCC
Source organism: Girardinichthys multiradiatus (assembly GCF_021462225.1). Taxonomy (NCBI): domain Eukaryota; kingdom Metazoa; phylum Chordata; class Actinopteri; order Cyprinodontiformes; family Goodeidae; genus Girardinichthys; species Girardinichthys multiradiatus. The sequence continues at coordinate 19,548,830 of NC_061802.1, read as the reverse complement.
GTCCCCTGGGCCTCCTCTCGGTGGGATGTGCCTGGAACACCTCCCGAGGAAGGCGTCCAGGCCCGAGGAATCCATCCTAAATTGTGTAAACACTTCAGGCTGTTGATGGTGTAGTGGTGCGGGGGGATATTTTCTTGGTACAGTTTGGGCCCCTTAGTACAAACAGAGCTTTGTTTAAATGCCACAGCCAGCCTGAGTATTGTTGCTGTGTCTATCCCCTTATGATCACACTGTACCGATATTATGATGGCTACTGCATGTGATAATAATGCATCATGTCACAAAACTCACATTAAACATGTTAATGAGTTCACTGGACTTCAGTGACTTTTATATTTACCAGATCTCAACCCAATAGATCACTTTTTGGATGTGGTAGAACTGATTTGCATCATAGATGTAGACCAAAATATCTGAGCAGTATTGTTGGTACCTTGTTCATTCCATATCATAAAGTATTAAGACAGTTCTGAAGGAAAAGGTCTAACTTGGTAAGAGCAAGGTGTACCTAATCAAGTGGCCAGTTGGCGGACTGTTGGATGACCCTGTGGATTTGTCTGTGTACGGTTAATCCCAGGATTATTAAAACATTTGGCAGATTTAGAACTAAAGTAACCATTTAATTTTACTAACATGCTTCTTCTGACTGGAAGTGATATTAGCATTTTAAAGTGGCCTAGCCAGTGCCCCAACTTCAATTTGTCAGAGAAACCTAAGAATGAATTAAAGATTAGGGTGATGGTAAGGAGGACTTCCAACTGCTTTTGGATCATCACCAAAGAAACATTTTCAAAATACCAGGAGAAACATGTAAAGAGCTGGTCAGCAATTTTAAGGTGTTTTATTTTATTATTTTTCTTATGATTATTCAAAAAGGTATAAATAGAATTCTACATGCCAGTTTTTAATATAACGTACTGTAGTTTCCGCACTATAAGGCGCACTTAAAAACCTTTAATTTTTTCAAAAAATGACAGTGCGCCTTGTAATCCGGAGCGCCTTATTTATGGATCAATTGGTTAATTGGTTGATCCATACTGGTTGTACACGGCGCTCTGTCAAAATGTTTCAGTACGACTGGTAAACTACAAAGCCGCACCGCTTGCAGCATTACGGCTACCGTAGTCAGGGGCGTCGCCGAAGTAATAGCGGTAAACACCTGTACTGTGCTTACTCCTAGTCCAACACCACTTGTGTGTGTATAACGTTTGAATGTACTGTTGCAGGAATTGCCTGAACTATATGTGATTAGAAGCTCAGTGTGTGGGGTGTATGTTTCGTGTGTGTGTATGGAAGATGTTGACATTACTCCTCCGGACAGAGGTGGCGCTGTGTGCTGCCGTAGCTGAGAATCAAGAGTGAAGGAGTGACGTCAGTATTATTGTGTGTGTGGGGTGGGTAGAGACGGCGACCGGAGCAGCGGTGTATGAGTCTGTAAGCCCTGTATTTTTACGTGCTGCAAAGTCATTAAAAAGAACCCCGAATCTCGTCAACAACTCAGTGTTTTGATGCTGTTTCTTCATGCTCAACTCAGCAACGTATGAGTGAGGGAGTTAACCCCGAGGAAACTAGTAACTTCGGCCCTGGAGAAAGCGTCTCCCCGTGTCATCAGACTACGGTCAGGGGACAGAAACAGGAAAGGTTAACAGTACTAACGTTTGATTTAGTGCATCAAACTGTTTCTTTTACGTGTTTACTGAATCAGGGACAGTTCCCTTTCACGTTTTAACTAACGTTTGATTTCTACTTCAACTTCATAGACTCCAATGCATTCCTAACGTGCGGTTGGCTCTATTCAATAGAATTCTATGTAGAGGAGACCTTACCATGAGAGTGAATGGAGTTATCAGAACGCTGGTTTGTAGTGTATTAATAAAGTTTGACTGACTGACTTATCTGACTGTTTTGTTGACATTCTCTTTAGCACAGCTCCATCTAGTGGATTCATAACGCAACCCCAGTCAAACGTTTGACTGCAGTAGCTTCTATTCTATGCGCCTTATAATCCGGTGCGCCCTATATATGAAAAAAGTTCTAAAATAGGCCATTCATTGAAGGTGCGCCTTATAATCCGGTGCGCCTTATAGTGCGGAAAATACGGTACTCCAAAACAGAGGTAAATTTTAAAAATTAACACTCCTTTCACATTGTTTTTTTTTTTATCTTTTGAGAGATTTCTTATCAGAAACAAACTTCTTGATTGAATTAAAATAATGACATAAAACTATGTCAATGATGCTGTGAAAGTTGTAGCCTTAGAAAAATAATTAACTTTAAAAGACATATGGGGTTTCATTTCATTAAAAAGATAAACGTTTAAATCTAAAAGATGATTTGCCTCCCCTGTAGTTTGGTATTTGTATAACAATAGGAAGATTTTAACTCTGGCCAGCTAAAATTAGCAAAAATTATCAGTCTTTTTTTTTTTGTTTTGTTGGTGATGGTCTCCCACACTGAAACTCTTTTGTTAAATTAATTAACTTAACTGAAAATGAGCTACAGTACACTCTCAGCCACAGCATAATTAAGCATTTGCAGCACTGACTAGAACAGGCGCTGTTGTAGGTAAATTAATCCCTGTTCCCAGGTGAATACGCTGCCTGTTTGGCTCAAGGCGAACAGCTGCCAAGACAGGGACCGCACCAAAGGATGGCAGCTACAGACGAGCGAGCATTGATGTGAGCTTCAAATCTCACCTGTAGTACTCAGAGACACCATTGATTCCCGTCCAGCAGAGACAGGGAAGACAGAAGCGCAGCTATTGTTTATGTTTGAGTCGTTTGAGGCAGATAAACTCACAGTCTGTGTTGATGTCCCCCCCACCCCAACACCACCACCACCTCTCACATAAAAAAAAGTGATTTTCTCCATTCATTAAGGCTCCGCAGAAGGAGATTCCATTAATCTGTTCATTAGACTACATCAAAAATGGAACTACTTATTAAAATCAGATCCAGCTGTGTAGACTCGTTAAAGACCAACATACCGTATGAAGCTTAAAAATGCTTGTGGCACCAGACCAAGACCCAGCCATAAGAAAGGGGGGACTCTGGTACATTGGCCTGCTTTGACTCAACACACCATCATAATTGATGTACTCTTAGCAGGGGGGTATGAATAAACATTACTTTTTCCTTCCTTTAACTGAAGCATTTGATTGCTTCATTACCAATTAATTTACATTTGTGTAGATATGAGGGAATATGTGCTCTTTATCACTATGTTTTATTTTCTCACTACCCCCCCCCCCCCCCCCCCCCCCCCCCCCAAGCATTTTCTCATTCTCTCATTCCCTGCCTGGCAGTTCCAATCCCCCTCTCAATTGGGCTCTCCTTCTTCTTCTACCTCTCTGTCTCTCTCTTTACGAAAAATCCCATTAATCTCTGCCAGTGGTTTTGAACAAAAGCTATGGGCTAAGCAATTGATCCGGGCATTGATCGCACTCGCCTAAAGAATCATAAAGGTGTTAAATTGGTTTCTTGGAGGATATGCATTTTTCATCGCCGGCTGCTCCAAGTAGAAGTTTCTGCTTGAAATTTTACTTTCCCTCTCTCTTTTTAAAGGAAAAAATTCAAAATGAGTGTTTAAATAGTAAATAGATCACACATTGAAAACTAGCCCTAAATGTGGATTTTGAGACCAGTTTGAATCAATATCTGAAGCACATGTTAACTGCATGAAGTTTAGTAGCTAAATCCTTATGATTTCCTTTGCTTCATCCAATGACAGAAATATACTTTTTTTATCACTATTCTTCTGAGTGGTATCATTCCTGGAAATAATTAATTTTAATGGATGGAATAGAAATTCACTTGTGCATTAATTTTACAAACACAAAACCTATTTTTGCATTGTGTTATTGCTAAGCAAAACCTTTAAAAAAAAGTATCAAAAGCTTTTAACAGTGATGTTCCCTGATATTGGCTCACTGCATGTTTACTACAATAGTAAATACAGTCATTTACAGAAAGAACAAATGCAGTTAAAGAAGTACCAATCAGAGATTTGTGCCTGAAAGTTTTGACTTGCTGATCTGATATTAACAGATTTCTCTTTTAACAGCCTTAAAAAAGTCTTCTTAGCTTTACTACAGTGAGCGATCAGTAATAGTCCCTCTAAAACTGTGGTATACTCTGTTAAAACAAAGCTAAAATTATTTGAAGCTCACATATTAAAACTACTTTAGCATGTTATATTAGCAATTAGCATGAAATAAGCTACTGTTAATATCAGTCTCTGTGCGCATTCCCTACAACAGTGGTTTTCAACCATCACTATTTTCTTGTCTCTACTGTTGCCGTGTGAACGGAGATTATAATTAAAAGGTTGTGTAGACGGGTTAACGAAAATCAAGAAAAAAAACTGTTTTCACTGTATTGTAGTGGTGTAAACAGGGCCTTCGTGTGACTGCTATAGTGTGAAACTGGTGTGTGTGGTGGGTGACAACTCCCATTACACGACAGTATTGATAACTACATTACTGTAAGATGTGTGAATAGATGACTTCCATATTTTAGCTGTGAAATTTTGAAAAGTTGCCAAAGTTTGCATATTACATAGCAGATTAAGATTGACTTGGCTTGGGCAACTTTGCTGCTCAGTAAATTAAGTTTCTTCAGAATAATGACAGTTTTTTGAGTTTCACTGCTTAGAAAAATTAGAAGATTTGACTTAGATATTCTTTTTTTTTATTTTATCTTTGCTTTAGAGAGCTGAAACAGTAACGAGATGTTATCTAAAATTTCCATGACTGCGTGATAAGCGTCAAACAGTTCAATATGAATTATCAGTTTTATTGCTTCTGTGCTGTTCCAATGTCATAACAGGCCATGGACTTAATCAGCTACTAGTAATCTGCCAGTGTTTCACCTTACACTAAATAATGATCAGTTTTTTTCTCTTTATGAGAAAAGGCAATAACTCTTCGATTACATGTTACACCATTCATATTATCTTAGTAAGCAGGCAGCATATCTTGTAAGAACAAGCCACATATGACAGAGCAAAGGAAGAGCTTGTCAGGGAAACAGCTTGTGATGCTGGTACTTAAAAGGTCAGCGAGCTCAACTCCAACTCCTGGTATGCCCTTACGCTTGTCTGTCTGTCACCAGTCCCCCGCATCTACCAAGCGGGTGTACGCTGCCCTCATCTAGGCTGCTGTCATCATCGTCATCCCCTCTGAGCTGCCACCCTTTGATGACCCAGGCTTCTTGTCAGAGAGGCGCTTCCAGGCAGGCACAGAGAGGACAGTTCTTTGAAGAGGACCCCGGCACTTGCCAGGCCCAATGACACGTGGCTGATTTCTTTGAAGAGCTTGGGCTTTATGTTTACCAGTCCACAGACACATGTCATGCTTGCTTCCAGCATCCTTAGATGGAGAGATGGAGAGAAGTGCTTGGTCCTCCACTGCTTTCCGTGTTCTCTGATGGTTTTAATGAAGGCATTTGAATTTTCCTTTGGTCTTGAGCTCCTGACACAGATGGTGCAAAGCCACAGAAAATAGATGTATAGGCAAGCGAGTGACAAGAGGAGTCCACGATACTGTCAGAAATGTTAGAAAAGGTCACAGCGGCTTTGTTCTGTTTTCTTTGTTTTTTATATCTTGCTGGACTGATAAAAGATGAATAAAAGATGTAAGACATTTTGGAGTGGTGGCTTTCTACATTTTACCAGAATTTATTCTTTACATTACATTACAGTGTAGATACTTAACATTAGGCGATATCCTACAAGAGCTAACCCCACACTAAATTTCACATTTAAATACTAACATATATTTAAAAACACATCTTATAACTAAAGTGTATCTGTTGTGGGGCACTTATTATAGTATGATCAAATATTTTGTTCTGCTACAAGGCCTTTCTTGTATCCCTGGATTACTTTTTCATGTTTTGTCTTGTTACAACCTCAAACCTAAGTGTATTTTACTGGAATTGTATGTGAGAGTTTCACATGATTGTGAAGTGAAAGTAGAATATTACAGCTTTTCTAAAATCTTTGAGAGATAGAATTCTGAAGAGTGTGCATTGCAATTGATTCAAAACTTGATAGACTTTTGATACTATTAAAACTGCATGTGTTTTTGAGTTTCTACCAGCTTTGTTCGTCTAAAGACTGAACATATTGCCTGTTCTGTTTGAAAGAAGGCTCAAGGGTCACTCAGATTGAATGAGGAGCATTAGTGAACATGAAATGATAAGTCTAGGGGCACGTTATAAATTGGATTTAGGACTCAGATTGAGTTATTCTAACTGACTGATATGCGTTGACCTAAATTATCCCATTATAGCTCTGACTGTCTCAGGTCATTGCCCTGCAAGATGGTGAACCTCTTAATCCTTTTGCAGCATCCCTACAGCATGATGATGTTATGACTTTTTATGGTTTTCTTTCTATGGTAGCCTTCTTCAGGACAGGTATGTGAAGACCATGACAAGCGGTTGTCTTGTTGATAGATTCTTCCATCTGACCTGTGAAACTCTGCATCTCCTCCAAAGTTACCATGGGCCTCTTGTCTGATTCTCTGAATATTACTCTCCCTCTCCAGCTCTCTAGCTTGTCAGTTTAGGTGGACAGCCATGTGTTACAAGATTTGCATTTGAGACTCTTTCCATTTTCAGATGAGGGATCAGATCAGAACAGCAGTTCTTGAAAGTTCTCTATCCAGAGTTTGAAATATTCTTTTTATACTTCACAACTTCGTCCCTGTCCCCTCTGGTATGTTTCTCAGTCTTTATGATGCTGTATTTTCACTAATGTTCTCTAATAAACCTATGAGACCTTCCCAGAACATATGTGTGCATACTGAGATTGAGTTGCACACATATGGAAACTACTAGGTCTGGTTAGATCTGGTCTATCAAAGAATCCCAATAAAGTTTGGGTATCTATGTGGTGGTTGACGATAGTTGTGGCACCAGACAAAGGTGGTAGTAATATGACAAAATGTGAGAACATTCAAGGACTATGAAGACTTTTGCAAGGCACAGTAACATAATGTTATACATGTTTTTTCTATGGAAACTTGGCAAATGTATAAATGTAAAACACTACAATTTGCATTGATTTTCCTAAATCAGATACAGTATATAGGTTAGTTTTTCGAATATAAAAATGAAAGTGTTCTCATTCTGCAGCTGTATTTGAAATCTACTGCTTTGTCTTCCTAAAACTTAAATAGACTTTGTTTAACACTTACTCTAAATCAGCAGTCAAACTAGTTCCACTCAACAAGAGACAGAGTTCAGACCTGACCACGTCAGAATACATTTTAAAGTGTTTCACATTTTTTGGCAGAGCTACGAGTGCAGACATCAAATGAATGAATAAGGTCATTCAATTGCACACTTTCGGAACTGCTGCAAAATACATTCGTTGCAGGTGTCTTCACACTGTAGCTGCCTGTGTCACAATGTTACAACATTGATCCACATTCTTAACCCTGCAAGCGGTTGACGTGGGCAATGACTGTCACAGACTGTTCTCACAGAGTCAAAGCAGCAGTTCACATCTCACCATCACAGCCCATGATATTCCCAATAATACCACAACGAGCAAAATATTTGCTGATGGAGTGGGTGGAGGGGAGAAAGAATGAACATCTCTTGTATTTTCCTCATTCCTGTCTTCTAAATGTGCCCCTTTTTTGCCTGTGTCTGGCTGTGTGCAGTAATGATTAACACTACCGAGCATGGGAAGGGACTTTCTGTTACAATGGAGGAGGTTGTTTTGGTTCCCGAATCACTGATTCACCTGTGTTAGCTTCCCAAGTTCATCTAGCAGATTCCTGGGAGCCCGTGGCTGGTAATCAGGAAGAAACGCTCCTCTCAATCATTGTTGTTATCATTGTTAGAATTACTCAGAAACTTCTGGCAATGGGCAAACAGACAAAACCCTCAGCATTGTTAATTGAAGCATGTAGCAAAGCACTTAACTCACTGTGGAAAGGTTCACATGAGAAAGCTCCAGGGTGAGTACATGGGACTTTTGAACTTTGTACAAGGTTCTGAAAAAAAAACACACGCTTGATCAATAGCAATTGACCTGTGTGTAAGCTCACTCTGCATACAGGGTCTTGTGATACTTTGAAGCTGCTATGGCTGACACAGTGCTGCAGCTTTGTTGTCTGTATCTTTGAACACACACATAAAATATAAGTGTATTTTGATGAGTGCTATGATCCCAAAATCTCAAACTAACAAAGCTCTTCTATACCTTCAACGTTGAATGTTTTTCAAATGACACCTTTCCGATTTGTTTTAGAAGCTATACATGCACTCAGACAACTAATCATGTACTTTGTTGAAAACCTGTCTTCATAAACTTCTGCAAAGACAAAAGCCCCTGCCACCCAATAATGAGAGACAGTGACAGACATACATTCTGTGCTGATGACAGGTTTTTTACAGTGGATATGAGGCTTAGTCACACAAACACAGACTGTTGTTACAGCTGTATGGAATAGGAAAGACAAACAGATGACTTGATAATTTTTTTGCTATCTTTAACCAGGTGGATGACCAGATGAAGTTGCTGCAGAACTGCTGGAGTGAACTCCTCATCCTCGACCATGTTTTCCGGCAGGTGGTGCATGCTAAGGAGGGTGCCATCCTGTTGGTCACAGGCCAGCAGGTAAGTTTGTAAATGTCTACTTCCAGTGACCTCCACTGTTTCATTTTCCCTTGGAACCACCTCTGAGCATGTTTTCCTTGATTGCTTGTTGACTACGTTTCCAGGAAAAAAGTCAACATTTTAGTTTACTCTAATTAAACCCCAAACAATGTCTGATCTTCCCAGATCAATAAATTTCACTCAACTGATTATAATTCCAGGCTGCACAGTGGGGCAGTTGGTAGCACTGTTGCCTTGCAGCAAGAAGGTCCTGGGTTCAATTCCTGGCCGGGGGTCTTTCTGCATGGAGTTTGCATGTTCTCCCCGTGCAAAGACATGCCTGTTAGGTTAATTGGTCTCTCTAAATTGCCCTTGGGTGTATGAATGAGTGTGTGCATGGTTGTTTGCCCTGCAATGGACTGGCAACCTGTCCAAGGGGTACCCCGCCTCTCGCCCATAGACCGCTGGAGATAGGTACCAGCTTCCCCGCGACCCACTATGGAAGAAGCGGAAGAAAATGACTGACTGACTGATTAGAATTCCAACTGTGGGTGCATTTATAAAAGGTCTGTTAAAATTACTTGTTTTCCTGCTTTATTTGAGAATTTTGGTCAGAGCTGGAGTCTGCTTTGCTTTAGGATTCCCTCTTCTAATTTGAATTTATACATGCACTCAAAAAAGAAAATGTATAAATAAACAATATAAGTAAATAAATAAAAACTCATACAAATACACAAACGCAAAGAAATCTTCCTTTAGTATTCTGCTTCCTCCCTAATATAGTCCAGAAAAGTAAAACTCAAAAAATAACAAAAGGAATATAAAAGGTACACAAACCAAAGTATGAAAAAAAAATCATTGTGAATATGCTTCTGATAAGGTGAGAAGTCATAGATTATTGATTGTCTTGTTCTCCAAAAACATTGTCATTCCATAAAAACATTTTACAACAACAGATGCTGACATAAATATTGGAAAAGACAAGTGTATTTGCTCTTTGCACAGCCAAGTTCTGTTTGATTCTACAGTTATGAATGAAGACAAGGTCAGGTTGTTTTTTTAGAACTGGTGTAGAGCAGTTTACCTGTGGTGAATAAGTAGCAGAATGTGTAAGGGCAATAAACAGTTTGTGCCAATAGTTGAGATTAAATTATAGATAAAATATTCTCAGAAAAAGAGATAGAAATAAGAAAAAAGTGGCAAAAATAAAAAGAAGTGCCATGGAACAGGAAAACAAGGAAAATATCAAAAGGAGAAAATTTAAAGAGAGTAAGAAGAAAGAGATAGAAAATGTAAATAAAAACAGGCAGACGGAGCGGAGTTATGCAGGGATGAGAGAGGAGATGATGAGGCGAAGCGGACAAGGCAGTTTGTGGAGGAGGAAGAGGAGGGGGGGGGGGGGGGGGGGGGGGGGGGTGCTGATAGGGGAGGCACAGGTCAGCGCTTTCGTTTGCATACACTGGTTAATGAACAGCTGGTGTTGAAGAGTGTTTGTAAATTTATGCATGTGGCTGTGCGTCGGTGTGTGTGCGTGTGTGTATGTGTGTGTGTGTGTATGAGGCTCTGAAACACTTCATTATCTCCTATTATTCTCTGCCTGGCCAGGGGTGACAGCACAATGATAATACCAGGGATGTTTAGACCACAGTAGCGGCATCACCTCAAGCAAAGGCTACACAAACACCCAGCACAAAGAAGGCTCATTTTCACCAAACCAGTGCGCTTGCCATGTTTAGTTTGTGAATTACTACAAGACTGAAACTGTGGATGTTTTTGAGACATGAGTCAGTAGGAGATGACAAAGTCATTGATATTCTTTAGGACTGTTTTCGAGCTACTCAGAAAGTTGGAAATTATGATTCAAAAGACAAAAGTATTGAGAGAATTGAGGAAAAACAATTAATTTCTTCTGGTCTGTTTACCTGAGTTTGGTATCAAACATATATTGCGGCTCAACTGTGTACCTATTAGGTAGTTAGCTAACATCTAAAGCAACCAATGCCTTCAGAAGTTACCTGATTTATTGAATAGAGTACACTTGTGTATTTCAGTCCCATAATTAATTTAGCAGTCATTTGAAGGTTTCAGAGGTTAGTTAAATAACATTAGTGAGCAAACACCATCATGAAGACAAAGAAACACACAATACAGACCAGTGATAAGGTTTCATAGAAGTCTCTATTGAGGTTAGGTCATAAAGCAGTATTCTCAGGTTTGAACATCTCATAGAGCATTTTTCAGAATCAGAATCAGCTTTATTGCCAAATTCGTACATACAAACAAGGAATTTGCCTCCAGTACACTTTGCTCTTTTGTTCTGTTTTTGCATTACAGAATATACAAATTTACAATTTACAATGTACAATGTACAATGCAATATTCTGCATTACAAAATATACAAATTTACAATGTACAATATACACATATCTAATAAAAAAGGTGCATTTGCAACATCTGTATGCTATTGTTCTGTACTCTATTGAATGTTCATCAGAGAAACAGCCTGGGGGAAGAAACTGTCTTTGTGGCGGCTGGTTTTAGTAAACAGTGCTCTGTAGCATCGGCCTGAAGGTAAAACTCTAAGCAGTTTATGTGCAGGGTGTGTGGGGTCTGCAGAGATTTGAGCAGCTCTTTTCTTGACCTTAGACCTGTATACGTCCTGGATGGAGGGAAGGTCAGCCCTGATTATTCTCTCTGCAGTCCTGATTATTCGTTGCAGTCTGGACCTGTCCTGTTTTGTGGATGAGCCAAACCACACTGAGATGGATGAAGACAGGACAGACTGAATGATGGCGGTGTAGAAGATGACCAACAGCTCCTGTGGAAGGTTGAGCTTCTTGAGTTGCCTCAGGAAGTACAGTCTCTGCTGGGCCTTCTTTCGAACAGTGTCTATGTGTGAAGACCATCTCAGGTCCTGAAGTGGTCCACGGCCGATACAGTGTTGTTGAGGATGGTGAGGGGGGTGTATGGGGGTGGTGTTCTCCGAAAGTCCACCAAAATTTCCACAGACTTGAGTGGGTTCAGTTCAAGGTAGTTCTGACCGCACCAGTGTACCAGCTGATCCACCTGCTGTCTGTATGCCGACTCATCACCGTCTTGGATCAGGACGGTGATTTTTAATCTATCATTGTGATCATTTTTAATCTATCATTCAAAAATGCAAAGATTTGTCACAACTGCAAATATCAAACTGGCAAGCTAGGCAAGATGGTGCTCTGGTCACATGAGAACACCTGACCTTTTTGGTCTATATGCAAAGTGCTATGCTACCAAGAGTGCACATTAAAAACAAAGCACCATCCTGATGGTGAACAATCGTGGTGGTGGCATCATGCTGTTAGGATGCTTTTTATCAGTGGGGATAGATAGAGAAGCTATTCCGAGCTAACGGGAAGTTGAATAGAACTAGATACAAGGTAATCCCAAAAGAAAATTATCCAGAGGTACAATGAATGCTGAAGTAAAAGTCAAGAGCTAAATCCAATTAAATGAATACTTTTGCAAGTCACTGTCAGCGCATTAATAGAACACATGTTGTGCTTTATAAGCAATTAACAGAATAATACGATGAAACAAACCTTTGGTTTCATGCTACCTTTGATTTTACACTTCAGTTTGTGTTTTATCAGATTGCCATTAATAGAACTTCATATGCAACATGTACATCTAATTTTTATAATTATATAATCACAAGTATATAATCACAAATGTCATTTAATAACTTCATAAAGACTGTACTGTTGTTGAAACAGGTATCTCACTTTGTTTTGAAAGAAGCTGTCCTTTTTAGTTTTTCTTTTTAACAAGTTGCCCTCACACAAACAGTTGAAAAGAAACCCATTGAAGCAGCAAATTAACAGTTACAAGCTGTCCTTTGCTGTCTGTCTTGCTCTTTTTGTGCTTGTTCCCTGCTTGCTAATTCCTTTCTTTTCTCACATTTTCTCTGTTTCTATACTGTCTTATGTTGCCTTGTCACCAACATCAGAGAGAAATGGCCATGAGTGCTTGTTCTTCATCCTGTCAGGAGGATCAAACATGCAGTATAACTTGTATAAATGTGTGCAAAGATCAGATGACAACGACTGCAATGCTTAAGCATGCCCTCAAAAGCTTGGCAGCTGGTTTTATTACAAGTCCTGATGTTTTGATAGCATCCAGACTCAGCCACATGAAATTCCAATGACAAAAAAAGACATAAAAAACCTTTTTCCATCAGTAACATCTTTGATTTCTTTACATTTTTAACAGATGTCAGAGGTACCTAAACATAGCATTTTAGGTTCAAATATTAAGCTTTGGTCATATATTCAGCTTCTATTTCTCCCTATAAGGCACGGTGAAGAAATATTGATTGATTGCTTGATTGATATACAGGTCACCAAAGTCAGAGTTAGTGCTAAGTCGGCTATAGTGACATTAAAGCCTTTTTTTCTCTTTTTACTTAAGGCGAGGCAGTAATAACCCTAAGCACCACCATCAACAGTCCAATCCTTCAATGAACTTATTTCATGCACAGTTGATTTTATGTAAATTGATTGACACCTCAGATGGGGGGCAGGCAGTGTCTGCTCCCCACCACCATAACTCTCTATGCTTCATAGGTAGTGAGAAGGAAAGAGAGAGGGACAAAGAGTAAAATGAAGTGAAAGCACAAAGAAGTCAAAGTAGATTAGTTCCTCGTGTCAGTGTTTGCTTTGCTTCAACTCATCAAGCGAGACAAAAAAGATTTGTGAAGAAAAAGGATACGAATCATCTTATTTACACAATAAATAAAACTCCAAACCCCGAGGCTGGTTTTAATTGCAAATGTGAGCTCACAGGGACTCTCTTCCTCTCTGAGCTTTAGGAACTGCTCACGCCAACATCTACCTTCCCCTGGAAACCCCTGCACAGTCAATTATGGTAATGAATCGTCAATAAATATAAAAATTTAATATGGTCCTGCTTACTCTCAGTGGCAGCTAAGGACCTGCCTCCCAGAAAAAAATGTGTTGTGCCTGCAGATCTGAAGTGCATCTGAAGAATAGTGTTTTTTAATGCCCATTTGAGTGAACGCATTTTAAATAATATGCAGATAAAAAAACATTATTTGTGTCACGTTCCACAATCAAAGCTGGCAGATTTTCACAGGTGACCTTTGATGCTTTTATTTTCACAATACTCAGCTCCAAAAGCTGTTGCTTTCATTAAAAAAAATTGCCTTCAGTCTCCAAACAATCTGACAAGGATTGCTATGCTTTTATTAAATGAGGCTGAGTATAGTCATAACTCTTTGAATGCATGTTGAATCAATTGTACGTTGTGTGAATACTTCACTTCTGTGTTGCAGATGTCCTAAGATCTCTCTTTCTTTCCCTGATTTTTCCAGGTTGACTATGCGGTGATTGCTTCACAGGCGGGTGCCACGCTCAACAATCTGTTGAGCCATGCCCAAGAGCTGGTATCCAAACTCCGTTCCCTGCAGCTGGACCAAAGGGAGTTTGTTTGCCTCAAGTTTTTGGTCCTATTCAGCCTCGGTGAGTTTCTGACAAGTGTGTGTTATTGTGGTGATTGGTGAATTAGTCCTTTCAATGAGATGCCATAGAAAGATTGAACTGCATATTCTTTGGCTGTATGGGTTGTGGAGTAGAGTGCATCATCTTTCCCACTTGAAGCTACAAACTGCCAGTCAGCTGGCTGAATGAAGTCTCCTAGACTATTCCCTTACTTACACAAAACAGAAATTCAGAGGTACATTTCCTCTTTAATACTATTATTTATTATATCTATGTTATAAAAAACAGGATAAAAAATACTTTGTTTCCACAACATTATTTCACTATAATACGACGTTTATAAAAAGTTCACTTCAAATAATAACTAGTGTTTCTGCATAGTAAACTTCTGGGTCAACAGACACTTTTGGTTAATTTTATCTTGTGCATTTCTTTTTTTTTTTTGACGCACTTTATGATTTTTATCTTGATTTTTTATCTTATCTTGCTATATAAGTGAAGTTTTACTTACTAATGGCAGACAGTATCCGCCCATTTTAGTTCAACCTTGTTGTCTTTAGGACCCTCCTCCATCCATTTTTCATGCTAAAATATCCAAAAACCTAGTGGGGTTCTGCAGCCCTGCATAATACAAGTACACCCCACCACAGAAGAAATGTGAATTCAAGACAATGATAAAAACACCAAGTGGCCATATATAGCAGTCATCATTGTGGAGCCTACTTACTGTTATAAAAGGGAGAAACACAGTTAATGTGAGTTTGAGAAATTTTCAGCCTTAGTCTGGCCAACTTGTTTAAGGTAACACTGTTTCGAAACTAAAGTTAGCAATCTATAAACAGGACGTCTATTAACAGATTGCAGGCTGACTACCGGAGCAGATAGTCCAACCAGTTCAAATCAACTGGTTAAAACTGTAATTATCAAAAGAAAATAATAATAATATCCTGCTCAATAAGCAATTGAAAAACTACTATATGGAGTGAATGTGTATTCTACATATTTGCTTTATTTTTGGTTTTCTTTTTTTTGTTGTTGAAATATCAAAATCAAAATAACAAAAAATAAATGTTATGAATAACTGTAGTATAACTAAGATTGTCAATGTTATACAATTTTAGCAGCACCAGGAATATCTGTTCTTTTTCTATTTTAAATAAAAGCCATTAGATTATTTTATACACTTGGATTTAAAATGTTATGCATCAGTGCCAAAACAACTGTGGTATTTCTACTCTGTTTTTTTAAATAGTGAGTCTTATACCAGCACATATCTAATCGACAGTTATGCTTCTGTCTAATGGACATAAATATATCTTTGGCAGCACAGCAAATATCTTTCACTGTACTTCAGATTTGTCTTCAACTTTGTCATTTTACTTTCAATATGAACTGCACACAGAATTTTCTTTATTGATATTGTGTTTTTGGGGGATTTATCTAGAGCTCTCTAGTGGTGAAGACTTTTGGTAACAGTCAATAAGCAGTTAGAAGCCACAAATCAGTACTGGCAGTATCAATAAACACAATATATAATCACTGAATTCCATACAGAAAATTTGATACAAAATAGGAAAGAAATGTGCTAGTGTAACATGGAATTGGAATGGAAAAGATAAAAAAAAAATGTTTCTTTGGATGGAGGTGGGGTTGTCAAAAGGGACTTGGTAAACTTTGTGATTTTGGAAAAGGAAAACAGTAAGTTTGAGGTGGAAAAGGTAGAAGGATGGTGTAAAAAGAAGGAAGCAGGGGAAAATAGAATCAAAAAAGAAAGGAAAATGGGAAATGGTATGAGGAACATATCCAATGTATTTTGGGATAGACAGGTTGGAGGGAGGTGAAGTTAGGAGGAGGAACAGAACATGGGAGTTGGAGGAGGATAAGTACCTTAAGAGACAAACAGGAGGGTAAAAATGAGGGGATGTTTATGTGTAAGTGTGTGCACACCTGTAGATGTGTATCCTTATTCCAAACCTCTTACACCCGAGGTCAGACATTACTAGATTACTAGGAAACATCTTTTTCTTTCTCAGTCTGCCAAAAAGACATTGTATGCGTAAAACATGGTCACTCAAAGGACATTTTTTAAATGTGACGTTACAGAAACCAATGATGTGTTGGCATATTCAGTCTGCCCAGTGCTCAAACCAACAGCGTCATAAATGTGAATCAAATTGTCCTTCTCCGGTCCCTACCTTTAAATAGGTATAATTCTCAAAGGATTAACCTACAGGTTTTAACCTTACAAAAAATAAATAAATAATGTACTAATGAGCAGCACACACACAAATGTATGATCAGGCAGAATTAATGTTTCTGTTAGTGGAATTTATAAAGAAAGCAGTAGGAGTGAGGATAACTGCAGAGGGACTTCAGTGTGTTTATGTCTGTGTGCGAGCATGTTTGTTTTGTTATGGTTTTTTTTTTTCATAGGGCAGAGGTGTTTGCTCGGGCACAGAGTCTAAATAATTTGGCAGAAGAATCATCCATAATGAAAGACCCACCTGAGGGATGTGTATTGCCCCCGGCAGTACCTGTTCTCAGGCCTCCCGCAAAAGAAGACTGATATAAGCACTGTAGAGCCAGGCGAGGGGATCACTGTAGGAAGGGGAGAAGTCGTTGGTGAGGTGGAGGAAATGAGATGGTGTGAGCAAAGTAAACCAAGGGAGATTAAAGATTATGTGAAAAAAATTGTTTACAGTTGATAAGAGATTTGCATACATACTGTGAGAAGAATGTTTTTCAGGCAGTCAATATGCATAATGTGCATAGTAGTGCATGCATTTGTTCGTCTGTGCATACACCTACCTGTGCCGCAACCTGTTAAAAAAATGGAGAGAAGAGGTATAAGGGTAGCTCTGTAGTGATGACTGAACTAAAAGCTCAGATGCTTTCTCTTTAATAGCTTAATTTAATCTCCTATGCTGCCACTGTAACAGCAAACAGATTCAACTCAATTGTTATTTGATTGCAATGTGGCTTAAAAAAAAAAAAAAACTGAACTTTTTAACTTAATCTTAGAAGAAAATTATGGGAGACCAAGAGATTTTCAACTTTATCTGGCATGTGAGAGTATGTTTATCTGGCCAAATACACATTTGCATCAAGCTAGAACCTGGATTACCGTTTAATTTGGAAAGCTAAATTAATTTTGACCAGCCACAGCCAGGCATGCTTACTGATAGACTTGCAGAATCAAACAAATAATCTAAATATGACCTGTCTGACAACATAAAGTAGTGTAAAAGATTTCCAAAAACAATACATCAAGCTAAGCAAGATACTGTTTCTTGATTGTCCTCAACTCAGGTTGCAGAATGTTCAAGAGCATTAGCCTTTACAGTCAACAATCTATGTTGAAATCTCAACACAGGAGAATATAATATCAAGAAAAATATCAATTATTCTAAAAATTAAACCACATTTTCAACCCTGAGTTAATATTTTCAACTAAGATTCAGATAAGAATTTCAGTTGAAAAGCAGAAATTCTGATTTCTGAGTTCAGCTGTAATAAACCGTAATATTTACAGTATATGTATTAATCTTGAACATGTACCACACAATGAAAGGTAATATACCCATATTTGCAGTTAAAAACAAAGTTTTACAAATGTGTGACTCTTACAAGCTATCTATAAATAAACAAGATATATGGTGTTATAAAACCATTCAGTTGGGTTGTATGACATATGATATTGCAAGTTATAGTTGGTAATTTCCCATGTGACTCTTGGAAGCATTGTTATTTAATCTGTATTTCTCAGCTTTCTCTTCTGCCTTTTTTACCTTCCATTTCATTCCTGCCATTTGTCTTTTGCCTTGATTTTTCCCACTATCTCTTCGATCGACAGCCCTCCTCTTACTCCCTCTCATTTTCTGTGTGTGAACAATCAGTCACTTTCCCACTAGCAGATGAGCTTTTAGTTAAGCAAGATGTCAATAAAGACAGAGATATAGATGTCAGCCCACCTGAAAGGAGACACTTGTCATGATGTGTGCTTGTTTGTTTTCAGAGTCAGACTCATTCTATCTCTCGCTGTACTCTTTCACTCCTTCAATGTCTTCAGTGAAGGCTCTTAACCTTTGTCAAGGAGAAAGTGATTGCTTCATGATCATTGATCTTCTAAGTGTTTATAGTAGTGAGAGTGATTGTACTGTATGTCTTGGACGTTAAGAAACAAACACTCAAGAGTTTGAGATCTGCCTGGGTCAGAGATCAGAGAAGGATCACTACAACTCGTTCAGTGCCAGGACACTGATAATGGGTCTTTGATTTCCTTTAAAAGGCTTAAAAGCCTAACAGATAGACTGACAAGTTGCCTACAGTGGATGATAAAACTTCAAGGGGTGAGGAAGAGGTCAGAAGTTTGCATTTAGGTCGAGGAGTATGGATTAAAGATGATCATTTTCCTCTTTAAAGAAAAGAAAATTGTACCACACAGCTCTTAACTGCAAATATAAGGTAAGAAATTAAAAAACTGTAATTCAAAAAATGTATATGTAAAAAAAATTTTAAAGACAAAAACAGCAGTTATTTTACTAAAAAAGCCATACGAATGCATGGCCGATGCATCACAGTTAGTTTTTATGAAGAGGATGTTGTGATAGAGGTCAGAGAGTGTTCAGCCAGCGACTATTTAACCCAGCTGAGTGGGTCAGACCCCGTCACATGTAATTGATTCAGACAGGTGCTGCCAGGCCTTGTCAGCCAAGAGCAGATCCAGAGGACCTGCCAGAGTTGCATGGGATGGTAAATTGTCCCAGTGGAAAGAACACTACATGGAACATATGGCCTTACAAAATGTCCTTTATCATAAATAAAGCCAGTAAAATGTTAAACCTGTGTGGACATTTTCAATGTTCTTTAATTTTTATTATTTATATTGTAGATTTTGTAAAGTTATTTTTTAGAAATTCTCTTTTTGTTGATGGAAAATGCATTTGTCTTTAAAAATATCACACTCTGAAATTATTGAAATTATTTTATATTACGTCTAGCAGTGTCCTTTACAAGTTATATTTTTATCATTTTGTATTTTGAAGTTTTTCTTTTGGATCTTGTTTTTTTTAATAGATGAGAAATTGTTGGGTCCAGCCAAAATAAAGAACATCAAATTGCTTAAATTATCATAATAATTTAGAAATGAAGAGTCAATAAGTTTCTTTCGTTCCTTTTGCACGAAGATTAATACACCTTAGCCTATTTAGTTGAGGGAATTTTAAAGAGTTTTTTTTCTCCAAAGTATGACACATTTAAAGTTACAAATATGCAAAACAAAAGTCTGTATCTTGCTGTTTATACTAACAAAAAATAACAACAATTTTAAACTTAAGAGGAAGTTGTGAATGAGATACCAAAGAATTGCAAAACTTAAACCTGGGAGTAATAAGCCCCCTTGTTTTTGGGGAATCATGTTTAAATTGACAGGATCTAGAACAGATTAAAACCTGCGACAGACTCAGACACATCTGACATCGGATCAAATATCTGTTTCTGACCTTTTCCATTAGAGTGTAAATGTTAATCAGTTTGATCAGAAATGAAAAAAAAAAAAAAAAAAGTGATTCAAGAGACCCCAGAACCTCCATTAGCATCGTGTCAAGTGGTTGGTCAGTCCCTGAGGTTAGAGAAGCTCACGCATCAATCCCCTACCTCCTGACCTCCATCCTTCTCCATTCATCTAGTCCTTTACTTTGTCTCTTGTCTCATTGTTCTGCATTTTCTTCCTCTTTTTGTCCAAATCCATCTTTTTACACCATTATCGATCACTATTGCAGCCTCCACATCCACTAGTTCTCATTCATTGTAACCTTCGATTCATCTTTTTTTTTTTTTCCTGCTCCTGCACCATCTCCTTTACCCTTCTCAGCCTTAAAATGTCTTCAGTAGTAATCAGTAAAGCTTGAATTAACATTGCATGCCAGGTGAAACACATTTGTGTCACATACCGGTTTAGGTTATTTAATCTCATCTTTATAGTTTTCCTCCGAGTTTTATTTTACTATCAACTCAAAACATTTCCAACCTCACATTGTGACACATTTATTATTAGCATAATTAGTTTTTTTGGCACTGCAAGGTCAGACACTAATCTGCTGACAACACAAACACAGCAGATGAATTAACCTTGATTAAAACACATTATTTTCTTCTTTCCTTTTTTATCACTGCTGAACCCCCACACAATGGGAAAGAGAGAAACACAAAACATATAATTCCCAGGCAGGTACGGCCTAATTAAAGCAAGAACTGAAGCTGCTCACAATCAATGTCCAGATCCTGGATGTAGTAAGCATGCACTTCCATAAACACACCTAGACTCACACATGCACACACCTTCCCATAAACAGACACCCAGCACAAATTATTCTGACAAATATTTATTTCCTGAAAACAACTGAATAATTTTGGATGCGGCTGGGGATTGATCAGCACCACGAGGAAGTGGTGGTTCAATACTTATTCTCTTTGAGACTAAATTAGGAACCAAATGATGGAGAATACAAGCTGCATGTAAATAAGCTTTAACCGTTTACAGCCTAATAAGGATGTGGGAGCATAAAAAAGAACTGTGTGTTTTTTTTGTCCTGATGTGGCCAACCTTTCTTCTGGGGTGGCCACCTTGGACCTGATCAATATGCTAATGACAAAAAGTGAAAAAAACAACTAAAATGACATAAACAAGAGAGTTTAATACGTTTAACCTTCAGTGAAAGTAAAGGCAGCAGCTGCAAAACAAATATACATATAACACTGGCAGTTTGTCCAGTGAGGAGGAGGAAGTCAGGAGAGATGATGTCTGAGAGGCAAAAGCTTGAAGATCTAACAGGCTGGTACCCTACCCAGAGACTTTTAATTGCTCTGTGGCAAGACCAGTCTGCTTGTTATTCTCCACAGTGTTGACAGAGCATTTATGACAAAAATCCTAATACAAAACACAACAAATCTGGCAACATTTATGTTTAAATTTGAATTTATTCTCTGGTTCTGATCAGCATTTTTACTCCGCTATGCACATGTGGGCAGTTGCTTGTCATAATCAAACCAGATATTAGCAAGCCATGGAAATGATTGTGTAAAACATCTTGGCAGTGAATAGAAGTAGCTGAAAGTCTCACTTTTCTACACATAATCAGTCTTTGCTTCACTTGCTAGAGTATTACCACATTTAAGTAATATAGCTGTCAAAATATTGATCTGCAGACACCATCTAGCATGCCACTCAAACTTTATAAGTCAGTCTACTCTACACACAACAGTGGTATTTGGTTCCAGAAGGTCACTGAAGGTAGGAACATCACATGCAGTGGTCGAAAGGAAAGTCAAAATACTGCTAAAGGTAAACACTGTGGGTGAAACCATGCAGGAGGCAGGTTTGGAGACACCCATTGTTGATTTAATTAAAGATCTGTGGATTTTAGTAGATGTTTTGTATTGACAGATGACCAATAAAAACCAAAAATCTCAATTAAACAGCACACTTTCTTAACTGAGCAATCTTATTCTCATAAACAACACATGTGGTCACCTTAATGTTCTGGCCACTGACTCTGCTAGAGTGATCTCTTGTCAGTAAGTAAGGAGAAATCTGCCCTCTTAACCTATTTACCTTCGAGAACCTTACTTACTTTTTTTGCATCGCAGAATCTTTAGGGAATGTAACCCTATTCTTTTCTGTGTTGCAAATTTTTTGTTTAAAACAAAAGGCAGTCATTGGGCTGCTACATATACAACATCATCATCTATAATGGCGATTGTAATTCTATTTTAGGGGAATGGTTTCAGGTTTTGTGTCAGAAGTGTGAATTAGGCTTATTTGCTTTGAAAACCAATGGAAAGACCAGTTGTGATTTATTTGTTTGATACTTTTAAGATTGTTAGCTTTTCTGGCTCTACAAAATGATGACATTTGCTGTTTAACTTGCTGTATGACATTTGCATGTTAGTTTCATGCATCTCATGTCCCTTTAAAAAATGGTCAACAATTTCCGTAAAAAATGATACTCGTACTCGTATTATATTTAATTTTATATCAACATGTCTGTCTGTTATGGCTGAGCAACTGTTGGGTGTTTTAGAATAAAATTAGTGACCAGGGAAATCTATGTCTGTTAATTCAACTGTGTTTAGAGATTTGCTATTGCATTGATGTCTAAGAGTGCCAGGCAGCAGCAGGTGACACTCTTAAATCTTTGTGCAGGATTCATAAAATGTAATCAGTGCACCTATGAGGTGAGTGCTTTTTCAACACTCTATTTTTAAACTCATTGCAGTGCTCTCCAAACTTGATTAAAAACAGTTAGGCTCTCTGCTACTTTCAGACAAGTCTTCTCCTAGTCCATCTGTTTACTCTAGAAATCCTTTTAGATGCAGAAAACAAACAGTCTAAATAAATAAATAAGTGAAAATCTTTCAAAAAAAAAGTTGTCAAACCATATCTCCAATGCAATCAAATCAGGCTAATCCAGCTTGAGTGTCCCAACTTTTCTTTCATTTTCCTTCATCTGATGTGAAGTGGGTGGTAGTCTGCCCTAAACAAATTAACCTTATTCATTGATCTGTTTTCTGTCAAATTTAGCTTAAAAAAAATCTAATATGATGAGCAGTAATCTTCTGATGCATCCCGCCAGTTTGTAGGGAATTTCATGTAATGAGGCTTCCTAAAAGGCTTTCAGACTTTATCAAGCTATAAAAGCTTTGGGTCTCCAACTCGCCAATACTACCTGGCAATAAAGCAAGGCTGTTATTAAGCAGCAGTTGCTGTGAGTTGTAGCGGTGAAAGGCATTTTGAGGATCACTGCCTCCCACCTCATACTCTCCCTTTTACTGTAAGTCTTATATCTTACCTTCATCCATTCTAGTTTTCTAATAGATGTCAACATCTACCAGATTATCATAAGGCTGTCTTTGTAATTTGCATGCTTTGCTGCTTTTCTTGTCTTCTCAGATCTTATCACTCTGCAGCAGAGATTTATATGGTCATTATGTTGACACTGTTTTAAACATGGATGGTTATGGAAACACTCAAAGAGAGAGTCTATGTCTAAACTGTAATGAAAGTAAACCTCATGTAATCATGCAAGACGACCTATGTCTTTACCGGAATTAATCGGTTGTAAATAATTATTTGAGATACAATTGAAGGATTTTCACCTGTAGAATTTTAATCCACAGTACATTGCTTAGCCATGTGTTGTAGTCTTTGCGACATAAAGCACGAAGGTTGTACTTCTTCTGTTACACGTAAACTGTTGTTAAAATGTATGTCTGTGTGCTCAAAACATTAAACAAACTGTCATCCATCTCTAAGCTAAAACAAGAGTGTTCAAAATCCCTACAATTGATGGCTATGGTAGATTGGGTGTCACTAAGATGCCACTCCGTGCAGCAGTTCTCTGACAGGGAGATGGTTTTGACTTCCCTTGACATCCCTTTTTGTCACAGTTCCAGTTCTTTTAAACTTTTGTACATTTGTTGCTTTGACTTTAGATAGAGGCAGGATTGGATGAGTAGTTATTTTTTCCCTGTAGCCTTCTTCTGACCAACAAACTTGCCTTAAAGATATTGCATGTTCTCATGTCTTTTTCATTTTGAATTGTAGCTAAGCAGCTTGGTGCCTATGCCACATTGTATTTTTTCTCCAGTAGTGGATTGCAGAAGCTCAGTAGTGGATTGCCAGGTATATGTAGTAAAGTAATATAACAATTGAAAAACATTAACACTCATTTTCATTTAATTATTAAGGGTACCAGTAAGTTTATCAGTGATTGGGTTAAATAATTATTTCTTAATGTGAGTTTTCCCCCCACTGAATAAATGTGATTTGTTTTTAGTGTGGGATCATTCTACTGCAATATAAAAGAAATTGTGTATTTAATTGGGTTTTTACCCATCTATAACCAAGGTCTCAGTAAATGGGGCAGGGACTGTAGGCATAACATTGTAGATCAGGTAATCAGCAATGACGTATCAGAATTCAATTAGGTCTTTGAGAATTGAAGTGTTGTGAATCCACAAATTGTTTAGGAATGTTAAAAGCCACATACCAATTGTTTTTATCTTGTAATTACCATTACACACCGGTATCCACAAAGTTTTTAACATAAAGAGCAATGGCTTAAGAAAGTTCTTAGAACTGTCCTGTTTTCATGAATTTCCCCTTTAAGGTGAGTTTTGATGTTGTAAAACAAAGGTCAACACAAAGAGTCCAACTTCTTAACAGATGTCCCCAAGGGAAAACAGATTACCACGTAGACGGACTCTGTAGAAAGTTAACTGTGAAATTAAACTGATCACACCACAGTATACAAAAATGATATATGTGTGTTGTGTTATTTGACAGACACTGATCATTCCCAGTATGTGCAATAACCTGTAACAGAAAAAAGTTATCTGAATATTATTAGAAAAAAATGATTAGTCAGTTATACCTAATGAAGACATATGTTGTGCCCTGGAATTGGGTCATCTCTGCCTCTGTATGGAGGCTGGTGTTTGTCATTTCTATTATGGCTATCTGACAAGTTTGGAGCTTTCTGAGAGCATTTCCACACTATATAGGTTTCTTGTTAATGTGGTGACACCCACAGATGGCTCAGTTCAAGCCAAGTTATCTATAGCTGATGGGTGCATTCATACCATAGCAGCTAATAAAATTAATCAAAAGAAACCTGTTGTCCCTCAGAAAATATTTATAACAAAAAAAAGATGTGCATTTCTGGCAACTCACAAACTTCTTTGCTCTGCAATATGGGCTCACATTTGCAAAAAAGTTTGTTTTCTAGTTCACGTTTATGTGTGTATTTTCATAATGTACTGGGTCAGAGGGAGGAAACCATAGTGTAGGGTGCACTTAAAATATGAAAAGTAAAACTAAAAAACAAACAAATCCAGTATGGCAAGAGCACTAATCTTTAAGGATTTCAATGATGTTACATGGTAAACAGCCATTCCTTGATGCCTGATGATTGCATGATAGCAAGAGGATTTAATCCGCTTTAACTAAAAGCCCTGATAAAGCAATACAGGGCAAATACCCTAAACTCCTGGCTCACTTTTATCAATACTCCCATTAACTCCTCAACCAGTGAGTACAAGTATACAAATGGTCTTGTAAAAGTTTTTTTATACTGTTGACTCCTTCCTTTGCTTTCCTCCTCTGCTCCTCTCCAATACTCTCAGGTCAGGTGATTTAAAGCATTGGGGCTGTGGAGAAAATGTTGCCCTCCATCTCTCCCTTCTCCCCTTCTCTCATTCTCGCTCTCCCTTGGTCTTATTACTGGCTGTCAGTTTATTATAAAACATTAGGAAAGCAGAGGGACACTTGCAGTTACTGTCCTATCGATCGGCGAGGATAGATTCTGTGATTTAGAGTCAGCCTCTGCTCACAACCTCCACATTCTCAGCCTCCTATTAAGCCACCTGCGTTTTGCTCTTGGCTATTGATGTTTCAACATTAACAGTTACAAGCTGCTACAGAAAATCAATGTTCAACTTTTATTACCAGCTGCATAACATAGAGGACCTCCCACCACTTGGTACTTAGCAGTCCGTCTGGTATATCAGGTGTTTTTTGTGGTAACATCAATCATATCTATAGCATATGAGGGCTTTTCAGGGGCCTGTTGAGGGTCTCAGAGCTTAAGGGTATAATAATAGAAAGGTATAGGACAGCAAACAAATTAGCACATTCTTGAATGTCTGTTTCTGAACTGAGATGTAAAGTTGAGAATGAGTAGGCTGTTTTTGGACCTTTTTTTTACATTTTTTATGAGCACTAACTTGAGTTTCCTGACGCAGAAACAGACCTGCTCAGTATAATACTTAAAAATAAAAAATAAAATTTTCTGAGCCACAACAACCAGTCAGTCATTCATGTATCAGGAGCATCAACCTGGATATGAGTGTTGTAACTGTAACCCAGGTAGGGTGGATCTAGAGAGGCTCAGGCCTCTAAAACATTTATGAGGGGCTACTGTGCAGCAGTATGACAAACCTTCTGGACAGACAGCCCCTGGTTCTGTGCTCTCCGTCCCAATCAATGGAACTCAAGTTCATTACGCACACTTTTCAGCCGAAGAGCAGCAACTGATTTCTCCGCCCCTCCCTCCTCTGATCGTTGGACTGCCCACCTTTGGGGCCTCACTGCATTTGCTTGTTCACGTGATGGCGTGTGTAGGGCCGGATGGGGGCAAAAGGAGTCAGGACTGATGGACATTTGTGTTTTGTTAGTTTTGTTTGGTTTTGTGTGTGCGTGAAGTGGGGATGTTCCCAGTGGGCAGTGCTTGAGGTTATCATTATGTACAGGTACATCCGCTGCAATGCTAATGCTGCTGCATTCTCAGTGGCCACAGCTTGGCTCCCAGTGCTGTGCCTGCAGTGCTGCTACTCCTCTCCAATTAAAGACTGAAGGAGTCTGTTTGCAATAGGGAGGACAGTCTTGGGCGCTCTGGAGCCCTGTGGAAAACAGGCTCACATTAGTCAATGAAAACAGGATCGGAGAACAAATTGTGCTAAAATCAGAACCCTGTTAAATAAGGTGTGTTGTGTTGGGATATTTAAGATTATAATTTTTTTGTTATATTAATCATCTAGATTATTCTTAGTCAGTTTAATCAACTGTCATTAATCAATCATATATTTCATGATCCATGTTGTCTAATTGACTTCATAAGCAGCTACTTGCAAGACCAAAACTGATTTCTTTAAAAAACTTCAATCTCAAAAACTTCATAGAGGTTCATGTAAATGCTATTTTATGAACCTTTAAACTGTTGTTATATTTGCATTGGGTGGTTATTTAAACAGAATAATTATTTATTCTGCAAATGGAGGTAGGAAGCAGTGTGCCAGAAATAATCGTCCTATGTGAAACGTGTTGAGAACAGAACATGGAAATGTCTTTTGGTCAGAGTAAATGTCTGATAAAAAATTAATGCAGTGTAAAAACAGAAATATTCTACTAGTTTATTTAAATGTTATTTTATAGATTTTTTATATACTCTTACTTTTCTGTCAGGTAGTTACTCTGACCAAAAAGACTTTAAATGTTTTGTTTTCAGTGTGTGTTTTACACAAGAACATAAATGATGGTCCTCTGCCTCCATTCTCTATATTGTATGTAAATAATCATTACCTTCTGCTTAAGATAGATATCCATCAATAGATAACATAAAGCATAGAGACGTATGGGTTTGCATAAAGTGCCATGACATTTTTAAGATTGGAGTTGTTTTAAGATGGTACAAATCTACTTTAGTCTTGGCCACTGGACAAACCATTAGCTTCATCCTCCGGGACCAGCAAATGTGGATTTATATTATAAAGAGACTATGTAATGCAGGTATGATATTGACTCCTTATAGCCTTCAAACAGGACCTCACTTCAAAAATCTCAAATTCTCTGTTCAAAGATATCACAGGCCTTACATTTACTAATACAAACATGTGTATAGTTTTAAAAGATCTTCATCTCTCCAATCGGTGTCTTCCGATAGAAGTGACACTATTATTGCTGAAACTGTCCTTCCTTATGGCAGTATATGTATGGCTGCTGTAGCTCATGATGTGTCGTTAGTGTTACTTGCAGTCATTTATGTAAAAGCAGAACAAAAAGACATGCAGAGTTAATAATAAATTATTGACTGCCTAAAGAGACTTCAGACATACTAACTTTGACTTAAGGTGAGTCATTTCTTAAGAAAAGCGATAAGTGGACTTTTGAAGTAAAAATAATCCTCCACAGTCACCTACTGTTCTAATATTACAAATGGAGCTCTGCGGCATGACAGAACTGCCTGGCATGTGACTTGTCAGCCATTGTGTCCCTGTGTGATTATGTATAGAGCAAAGGCATGTGCTCAAACTATGGCAAGCAATCCAGTGGTCAGGTGGCTGCTATAAGATTAAACAACCTTTGCTCTTTGAGCTTCTGTGTCCACGAATGTGTGGGTGTGTGCGCTTTTGGACAATGTGGTTACAAGATACTTCTGGCAGACTAGAAAACAGCAGAGCTTTAAGGCAGTGAGTCTGTTTGTGTGGTGTGTGTGTGTGTGTGTGTGTGTGTGTGTGTGTGTGTGCGTAACCAGAGACAGTGATTAAATGTTTTCAACCACAGATGATCCAACAGTTGCTGTCTCTTGTTGCTGCTCTCCTTCTCTCCACACCCACCTGTGAGCCAGCTTCCCTCCTGATTTACCACTGTTGTTTTTCCTTGTCTTTTTCTTGTCTTAAATTACATTCTAACCACAAAAGTTGCACACTTACTCAGAGATAATATTCACCACCTTTCCAGGGTAAATACATTTATTTAAAATGAAAGAGAAAACAAACTGGGTTAAATAAACATTTTAGCTTCATTCTAACACAGACTTGTAGTGCGAACAGATATCTCAATATTATGTTGTGCGACATTAAAAGAAAGTATATTGATGGCTAATCCTAGACATTTGTCATGTCAACTCTTGTTGTGTTAGAAACAGATTTAGAACATTATGTTGTTCTCTGCGGCCACCTGGCAAGGATGTCTAAATGCTACTGCTGGCATCTCCCCCCGGAACTATAAATTCATACAGTGCTGAGTGGTTTTGGTATAGCACATCAGTAACAACGTCAGCAGACTTTTAATATAGTCTTCAAGTCCATCAGTGTCTTCAGAGTCTTTGGAAATCAAAACATTGAAGACTTTTAAAACAATTAATTTGTTGGATGCTTCCTTTTTGCTATATTGTTTGTAAATTTTCAGTTTGCTAAAAAGCAATGCCACTAAGTGAATAAGATGTATACAAGGACATAATCCTGATTGTGTTAAAATTCCTACAGTTAAACTGCTATAATTTCAAATATTGCAAAATACAAAACAAATTACAAATATTTTTAAAAGTGAGTTGTTTTTTAAAATTACAAATTTCCTCAGGTTTTCCTGAGTTGTCAATTTTAATATCCCAATGATGAAAACAGTAGACACATAAAGTATCCAGTTCTAGATTACCTTTGATATTTTGTGTGCAAGCATACCCTAGTAAATTAGAAAAAGGGCCTCCTAAAATTATTGATACCACTTGAACAGATTTTACTTTACAGATACATTTTAGAATTTGGACTATGTGTTCCAGTAAGACTCGTTTGGTAGAAGAAAAATATGTTTTGAAAATAACAACCTTTTATTTGCCATAATTAATTTTTTTGTTGGTTTGAATCAGAATCAGAATCAGAAAAGCTTTATTGCCAAGTACGTTTTTGGACATACAAGGAATTTGTTTTGGCGTAGTCAGTTTGATGTAATATTCTAATCTTAACTGCTGTATTTTCATTCGCTGTGAAAGGTAAATAATCAAAATTAACTGAAACGTTTGAAAACTTCAGTATGTGTGTAATTAATCTATGTAATGTGTTTCAACTTAGTCAATTGAGGTACTGAAGTAAACCAACTTTTCAACACTGTTCTAATTTATACATATGCACCTATAGTTTTTACTATAGTGTATTGTCTCAGGATTTTATGTTAGTATTGCACAACTGTTAAGAGGAACGAAAATTATAAATGATTTGCAAAGTATTCCACAAATAAAAACTTGAAAAGTGTGATGTGCATCCCTATATCGACAATTTGTGAGCCAACCAATAAAAGCTGCAAGTGTTTTGTAGTATTTCTCAAGTGGATTAGCACATGTAGGGACTGACATTGATATCCATTCCTCTCTGCAAACTCGCTAGCTCAAGCTCGAACAGATTAGATGAAGAGTGTCTTTGAAGAATAATGTTGCTGCAGACTCTAATCTGGATTTAGGTCTGTACCTCTAGAACTTTCCATAATAGGTCTGGCTGTATGTTTACAGTCTTTTTCCTCAAAGTTGAACCTTTGCCCCAGTCTGAAGACTTTGTAGCGTTTACCAGGCCACCAAGAGCTGCTTCCAATTACACTTTATTTATGAAGCTCTTTACAATGACACTGGACCAATTTGCTGTACACAACAATACATAAAAAGGAAAGAAAAAAAAGGCTGAAGCAAGAAATCAGATATTCAATACAGATAAGATAACCAAGATAACCAAGATACATAAAACTTTGATAAGACCAGCAATAAAAACTGATAAAAACAACATAAAATAAACACAAAATAGTTAATTACAACATCTCACATGGTATCAAATAGTATGCTTTAACGAGGGATTTAAAACCTGGCAGTGGCAGAGAAGAAGTTCATGTGCAACAACACATAATTCCACATTTGAGGTGTTGCAACTTCAAAAACATGGTTCTTTCTAAACTTACACTTACACATTCAGAGGCAGGTGATTGCCTGACCTGAGAGAACACGTGGAGGTATACGGGATAAGCAAGATGAAGGCTTGACCAAATAAAAAACAACTTTAAAATCCTTCCTAAAATATATGGGTAGCTAGTGGAGTGAGGCTAAAATTGAGGGAATTAGCTTATATTTATATGTAAGATGCACATCAACATTTTATACTTTGTGTTGTTGAGCATTAGAACAACCAATATTCCCTGCTACCCTGTCCTTACTGCAAAAAACAAGCCCCCAGAGAATGATGCTGCCACCACTATGCTTCATGGCACTGTAAGGATGACGTGTTTTCCATCTTTTTTGCATGTCGGTCAAAGTTCCTTTTTGGTCTTATCTGACCAAAGCACCTTTTTCCAACATGTGTGCTGTGTCCCATATATAGCTCATAGCAAGCTGTAGATAAGCCTCTTTCTGGCTTTTTTCAACAGAAGGTTTTTTTTCCTGTGGTTTAAATTGTTAATTAATTTGTCTTAAAATGTATTTAATTAAATGGGTAAAACTCCATGACCAATACAACTTTATTACAAATATTATCTGAGAAATATTTTTAGAGTTTATCCTTAAAATCACAAATTTCTTCAGATTTATCAGAATTCTGCATTTTAAAATCCTGATATTGGAAACTGTACCCAAGCTCCGAATATCTAGTTCACAGTGACAAACTAAGAGAACTTGTGTGCAAACATCCCCTTACATTAGAAATTGTGGGAGTGGAGGTTGAGATGGTTACATCATTATGGAGTATCTTAATAAAAAAGAGAAAAGTGTGGCAAATGTGCAACACAGCCTGTCTCTTGTCAGCATGCTACTTGATGGCTTTCTTCATCAGTTGAGAAAGGAGAGAGAAGGTGTACTGATGTGAAATGAGAAAAAGTGAAGTACTGAGAGATGGAGGGGTGGTGGAGGAGGAGGAGGAGGAGAGGACCAACGCTATGGATTAACTGTCCTTCATGCTGAAAATATACATCCCCGGGCGCTTGCTGCTGAATTATTAATTCAAATTTGTCAAAGAAAGAATGAGAGAAATCTATTGACTGGGACACAGGCCCTTTAATGGTCTCATTAAAGGGGAGGCTTCCCACACCATGCACCTTCTTGTGCTGTTGCAGAAGTTTTCAGGGCAGTGGAGGTTTTGAAGGTGAAGGGAGGCAGCTGGGGGGGCACTTGACCCCCCAATGATTTTCTGTCACTTTATCATAAACAAGAAAGGCTGACATGCCCCAATCACCCAAAACCCCCACCCCCTCATCCCCTTGTCTCCTCACACCCTCCCAGCACCGCCATACAAACCCTGCGTGTAATTAGCCAACGGGTACAAAAGTGCATTGAATGTAAATAAGGTTCACATGCAAGAACTCAAACTGACAGATGGAGTCAGCAACACCATTCACACATGTTTAAATATGCCTGCTTGAACTGTTACTGACAAGTACAAATGTATTACAAGGTAAAGGCACCGTGAGCCTGACGGGTCACTTCTCAGGCTGCAGTATTGATTTCTAATTCATTCAACTTAGATTTTTTTTTTTACACTACGCAAATTACTTCCACAAATTTAACCAATGTTAGCAACATCTTATCCTGATTGTAGTACATTAGATCTGGACCTGTCAGTCAGGCATTGGTGTCATCAGCTGCATGCATGACTCAGAGCTGTGTAGGTGGGTGGAATTTGGGCGGAGAGGGATCAGTCCAGACAGCATTATTGAGGTGGAAGGAGCAGAGACCTGTGGGTGCATCATTCTGTCCGAGGCCAGCTCATTTGAGAGGATTTTGTTTTCACCTCCGAGGAGGGCTAAATCGGGGGGGCAATAAGAAGCGAAGGTAGGGAGATCTGGAGGGACCACAGAGGGCTAAGCAGTGAGTTCATTGCTGATTCAAGTCTCTTAGTAACCCTCTGGCAAATGGATTTTCATAATGCTGAGACAATGACTTTTTTATTTTATTTTTTTGCCCCAGCCTGTCTGTAGCATGTCAAAAATGCAAGTATGGATTATTTTGATACTTTTTTTCACAAAGTGATTTTAACTTACTGATTCATGGCATGTTCAAATAAAATGACTTATTTATGGTTGCACCCCTAGCACAGAACTATTCACACCATCTAATGAAAGAGTAATTATCAAAAGGTAGTAATACATGTAATTTCATGTCAAGCAGACTTAACTATCTTTTTAATATTTATCCACACTGATAGCAGCCTCCCTATCTTTGCCCATCTGTTGAAGCTCACTAATTAATTCAGGGGATAAATTTACTCCCCCGTTCACTTCAAAATAAATCCCTACCACCTCCCAGTCAGCATAGGCAATGAGAGAGACTTGGATCCTTTCTGCTCCGAGCACTTTTCCTCTTGTTTATTTTATCAGACCTAAGGCACATTTTTCTGGTTCTTAACGTCTCTCGCCAGCTTCCCTGTTCCTCCACTACCACCAATACCAGTCCATCAAGCCCACGACCCATCCTAGGGCGACAGAATTCACCTAGCCGCTACCTGTTTAGCTTAACAACAATAGCGATGTTGTCGGCAAAGGTTTAAATCTGACTTAATATATCCCCAACTGGACAGTCCCTGCATAATTCTCTTTCATGGCTGCGTGGCGTTTGGCCCCTTGAGAGGCTTAAATAGAGGGTTTGATGGGTTGGCTGGCAAATTGAGCCCTAATGCTTTATTCTGATGTCCTGACAACAGCCCGTCCCCTTAAATGGCCTGTTTCCAGGGACTGGGACACACTTGTAATTATGCACTGGTAGAATCGAGGATGTTTGGCCTCTAGACATTAAGTACTATGTTAGCTTGAGGGCATGTTCCTACAATATGTAACTGTGCATCTGTGAAATAACATTCAATGTTGTAGATAAAACAGGGAAATAACGATTCCTCATTTAAATGATTTCAAAGCTTTAGGACAGTCAGAATATATTCCGACATCATTCCACAGAAAAAGTTAAACAGTATTATTGTCGAGAATCAAGTTTTGACACAGTAGATGAGGTTTTTCATTGTTAACCCCTGACCTCACCCCTAAGGTATCAGTGGCCTTAAGGCAGCACTATGCTTCTGTCAGTGGGCTGGTTTTATAATTGAAAAAAATGAACCTCTTATAGCCCTTTAAATTAGGGTTACAGTGACAGTTTGTTTAAAAAGTAGAATTTGACATCCTGAGAAGCAGTACGTCTTGAGAAGCCGTCTAACCAGATGGATAAAGATTATAAAATATATATTTTTATTGTAATTTATGCATCCATGTATTACTAATTTCTACCACTCAAGAGTTTCCAAAACTACATTTTGCATCTCATTGACCTCTTTGGATTCTAACATGTCTTCTGTTGCTGCAAATAATGACAGTCATACCTGTAGCATCACTTGTTCATCACTGGTTGGAACCAGTTTCAAAGCACACTATCCATTTCCTACTCACAAAAAGTGTATTCTTGTTTGATTTACCCAATACTAATGCTTAATTTATTAGGAATACAAACATTTTCAGTACATCTTTTCAGGAACAATAATGTTGATATTTTTGTACATATTGCACTTCAATAGCATATAACAACCTGCCACTTTAAGTAAATACTACTCCAGCATTGCAGTTCTACACATCTTGTATGCATACATATATGCAATGTGATCTCCAAAAAAGTGCTGTAAAATTTTGTGTCACAACTTTAAAATGACACATATGCTGCAGATAAGCATGATCAGTATGAAATTCACATAAATGCTACACTAATGTCACAGCAACAACCTTTTACTAATGCTGCACTATGCACACTCATGCACACTCTCTGTCTGCACTAATGAAGATTCATTCATTTCAGCACACGGAATGCTTCAAGTGGCATTCATGGCAGGGTACATGATATTAGTTTCTGATTAGTTCAGCTCATATTTATTTGACCACTTTGGAAATCTTATAAACGTTGTACATTGCACTAGGTCAAGGGGTCATTGAGTAAAGACACTAAATAATAAGACATAAAATTTTAAAATTGAACTTTTTAGTCATTGAAGATTTAAATATAAAAATGCATAAGGTTTTTTCTGTTTGATCTTACATTCAACTTTAAATAGATGTTATCTGTTCTCTGCCAGTTGCTGAAAAACTATGTGGGAAAATTACTTGTAAAATGGTAAAGTACTGTATCCCACTACTTTACCCCAACCTCCTATGCTCTAACATATAGTTGGTGTTTTTTAGTTAGTAAAACAGACAACAAGCACATTCTTTTAAAGTCATAAATCTCTCTCTTGTATCATTTAACACCAAGCCCATGCTCCAAGTTAACCTGTAAATCTTCGATGTATCGAAGAGATTTTCCTAATAATGTATAGAAGCATTGGACTTTAATTCCCCACCGATCCTTTTTTACACTTGCTTATAATGTGTCTTTTTAAAGAAAGGGGAATTCCCCAGATGGGACTTACAGAAAAGAAGTGGAGCTGAGATCTCCAGGGAGCAAGCAACTTGTTTTCTGTTTAGCACGGACAGATAAGAACAGTAACACTCGGAACAGGGAAGCAGAACCTCCTTTAAAAGAAAAAGGAAATACACACTTGCACGTGAGGTGTTGACAGTAGAGTATTGATGTGAGCTGAAGTGAATGTGTGTGTGCTGCATACATTTGTTATATTGAGAGGGTGTAGAGGGTAAAAAACATGGCTTTTTTTCAAATACAAACCAGAGCTTAGATAGTAGGACAGTAAAACATGTATGATGAAAGACTAGCTATGAAGCATAGCTGACCATGCGGTCATTGCTCCTTGCCCTGTGGCCTTTATTTGCTCTATTTGCACCTGCTGCCTTTTTCCTTTCTTTTTTAACATGCGTAGACATTTTTTTCAACGCACATGCAACTTGATTTTTTTCAAAGGTCCCTGAGTTCTCTTTTAACACCTCCACTGATGATTAGAGAAAAGATGAAAATAAAAATAATGAATAAATTCATTGTGGGTACTGTTGACTTGATGACAACCCAGCAGGGTGCAATAAAGGCAACCTAGCAGGGACACAAGTTCAACTGCTAACTCTTTGAAGCACTATTGTGGCAGTAAAAGGTGATTCAGCTTTGATAGTCTCATAAACACCATTTGAGGTCTCCCATTGGGAGAACTGAGATTCTAGTTCCCACCTATGCAGGAAGTAACCAGTTCATCTTCCACTCACGTTTTATTGGCTGAGTTTACTGACAGCACCTCACTCAACAAGGGTTTATGACTCAGGAGTTTTATGTATTATTTTGTGAGCTGAAAGAAAACACATGCCATGAAGTTTGAAAGTTAGTGTGCACTGGCAGCATGTGACTGAGACGGATTATTGATTGGGGCAATTAAAGTATAATGTGGCAAACAGCTTTGTTATTTTGACACATATTACTTGTTAATCGTATTAGACTGAATTCTGTGAAAAGGGCAAGACTGGTAATAGGTAATATAGTTTATTGGGGAGACAGCAGGAGAGAAAAAAGTGGATAAAAGGTTTGCCAAGGGTTCAAATTATTTTTTAATTCAGCATTCCCAACATTTGTAGATTCCCATTTCGATGACTAAAATAATACTATGCACATTCAAAAATATATATGTACTATTTAGATTATTTGCCTTAAATAGATTTAAGTAACTGACATATTTCCATCTCCATAGCCGCTAACAGCATATAAACTTTGTCCCGTGTCTTTGGGCTAGCAAACCAATTAGAACTTTGACACCAGTTTACACCACATTGTCTACACATTGCAGTTTTGTGATCAGAGTGGAATAACGGAGAAGGCACCCTGCACTGAATATATGTATAATGTGATTAAAATGTGAGTGAGTGTGTGTGTGTGTGTGTGTGTGTCCCTGAAGCAGGTTGATTGCAAGGGTCGTGAAAGTGTGTGAGAGAACATGCAGACTTATACGCACAGCACAGAGCATATTGGGTCTAATTAAAAAGCATAGCAGAGATTTCAGGGGTGTGTGTGTGTGTGTGTGTGTTTGTCTGTGTGCATTCGGTGGCTTTAGCATGATCGGCCGTCAAATGAAACAATGTATTCCATGGGACCTCGGGGTTTCCATTTGAGTATTCGGACACGGCACTCCGACGAACTGTGGCTGTTTTATGTAAAAAAATAAAAAACGTGATAATTAGTCCCTCAGTGACTGAAGGATGAGATGAGGAGGAAGAGGAAGGGGATGGGGAAAGGAGGCACTGAAGGCAGAGAAGAGAGTGCTTATTGCATTTAATAGTCCATCCTGACACTGTCTGGAAATGATTGATGAGCTGTTTTTTGTTATTTTTCTTTTATATCCTTCTTGACTTAAATTTATCAGTAAATAAACTGTTAGTTTTTAATTGATATGTTCCCAGGCAAATTTCTTTCTGAACATAAAAAGTATTTCAAGCATTCGTTTGCAAGTGGGAGACAATATCAATGTGGTGTAATTTGTGCTCATTCTTTTATGTATGCACCGATTCATTATTTTTTCAAAAGAGGCTCTGGTAATAATTAGCAATTAAAATAGAGACAAAGACACTGAGTAATTTTTGCAGTGCTTCCCCCTCAACACAAGTCACAAGTAAATGCATTACATTTCTGAAAGTTTGCAAATAACATAAATGCACAAATGCTGATTTCTAAGACAAAGCTGGGGGGATGTGAAGGATTAAATGATAGAATGAAGCAAAGCAAAACAGCTAAATAAATGACTCCTCAGTGTTTTAAACTCGTTTAACAATTTTTTATTTGTAGTTATTTTATTTTAATTGTATTTCCAACAGGGCATGGGCCAATAAGACATTTTCCCTTTTGTTAATCTTGAATAAAAAGCCACTGATATTGTTTAGACAGAAATTATAGCTCATTTTATTTAAAACAACAAATATTCTTAGCTCTAAAAATACTACAAATTAGATTTTACAGTTCTAATTATCCTATCAGTACCAAACTTTATAGTTTTTTTTTAGAGGAAATATATAGAATAAATATTGTCAGCTGCTACACACACATACTACTCATATTTTCCCAAGTGTAGTCTTAAAAAACTGTTACCTTAATATAAGCAATGGGTGGCATCTCCACAGCATTATGCTGTCACCATCAGATTTGTTTTCAGTTTCCACACTATGTCCAGAAACATTTATTGGCAAAATTTTTCTATTTTGTAAGCAAGGCAATAGTGGAGTGGCCTTCATTCAGCCAGCTGACCAACAGTTCACAGCAGCAGGTAGGGAAGAGGAACCGCATTGCACCATTATTCTGTTATTCAAAGAGCCAGAAACCCCAGTCACTTTTTCTGTCATCTCATTAGGGACCGTAGGTACGGTCTGATAGAAATGTTTTGTGGTTTAGAAACCATAACTTTTTAAAGCCTTGATACTAGTAACCGATTCTTGCCTCTTTCCATACTGTTGCTGGACTATTTTGGCTATGGACTAAAAATCTAAGCTCAATACACTAACTGATACTATAGTTTGTAAAAAATAAAAATAAATAAAAAAGTACACACTACTTAGTCTGGCTACTTATCACTTCACTCCAGCTCATCTTCATATCCCACCTGAGTTATTGCTTGAGAAAGGTAGAGCAGAAAGAGTTGTTTTGTAAACGTGATAAAAATGGTAAGGTTTAATCATGCAGACATTTAAAAAAATTGGGCTAATAACAGAGGGCAGTATTAAACCAAACACAATTTCACATTATTCCAATATTTTATCTTAACTTCATTCTATAACAACTCCAAAACTTTTACATCAATGTTTTTTCCCACATAATAACAACAAGCCATCCCTCCACCCTCCCTCGCTGACCTGCGTAGGACGTCTGTGAGTGAATGCCTAGAGCGCCCTATGCTGGCTTATGTAAGGCTATGTTACCACTTCTCTGAGGTGTTGGTGGTGTGAGAGCCGATTCAGGATCCTGACAGGAGGTCAGACAGCTGAATGGCAGCAGGAAAAAGCACATGTCATGTTTGTTTGGAGGCTCCTTTGTCACAGACCCCCTAACCCCCACCGTTCCTGCCCTCCTCTTAGCCTTATTTAGCCCCCCACCATGTCACCCAGAGGTCAGAGCAAGCCGCAGTACACACATGCACAAGCCACACAAGAGCAGACAGACACACATGCATACAGATTGTAATAGCATGGTAGACTGCATCATAGATGGAAGTGCCTTGAAGGACCTGCTTCTCATTCTCCAGACCTCATTAGTTGCTGATTTATCTCCCCCCTCTTTCCTCCTAATACTCTTAGTGGGTGGATGTGGTGTGTGAGAGGGAAAGAGACAGAGAGACTGAAGGAGGATGTGTTTTTTGGAGGTGGGTACTGTGTAAAACAAAAAGTAACAATATTTTTATTCCCACAGATTAGTGTCTGTCATTGTTTTTAAAATTGGCTAAATTAATGTGTGTGTAGGTTGGTGCAGAAATGCAAAGTGTATAGGGAAGCTCTGTCACTTCAGAGTAGCCCACTATGCTCAGACTCAACCTGGGGTCATACAAATTAATAAAAGATCAGACACACATGCACCGAACTCCAATGATGCAGTCCTGTGCTTCATAATCATGACGAGCACACAAAGTGCTCAGGTTTGCCATTATCCATTTAGCAATTTTTTGTCTTGTCTTGCAGTAATCTCAAGCCTCTAGTGAGCTTATTATTAAGAAAAATGCTTATAGCTGTGCAGAGAGGTGAGGATTTACCAAAGACACAATGCATTTTGCACAACCAATTAACAGTAACAAAAACTTTCTAACAAAGTGAATTCCTGCATGAGGTTTATGTTATGTCTGATTTCCTTATACTGGCTTTTTAAAAACTTCAATGCTTCTTGATAATAATCGGAGTACTTTCTGCCCTGTTAAGATGTAAAGAAGACATTGAGGTTTAAGAAGCAACTGTGGCCTGAATATACCTCTGCCCTAAATAATTTATTGTCTCCTTGGGGTTTAACTCTCAGAAGAACATTCTTGCTTTTACCTGATTCCTTCTACATAGTCATCCCAAGAGGCATTTCAGAGAAAAACATAAAAGAGGAGGAGGGGGATTTCCTCATGCAACACATAAGCCACAATTAAAGGAGTCAAATTTTAATGTCCTATAACCTTTCTATGTCAGTAATATCTCCAAAATTATTTTTATGCCCCAGACAAAACTAAGGACGCAGTTACACTAGGAGGCTGGATATCATATCCCAATTTAGTCTATGTTTCTGAGGGCTATGGAGACCCAATTGTTTCTGTGAAATAAAGAATGTGGATTTTTAGATGTTTTTGGGGGCACTTGGAAACAAAAAGCTGTACTTGCAAATTTACTTGCAAATGTAAGTATTTTTCTCAGTTAAGATATTTTTAATGGCACAATAACCATAGCTTAACATGTTTTAAGGAAAAGAAAAGCAGTGTATTGAACTGTCATAAGTAAAAAAAAAAGCCATTAAAAAATAATGTACACTGATATATGCAGGAGCAATAAATGTTTACATGACACATAAGGTCAAAATATGGTCAAATATGTTTATGAAGGCAGAATCAGCTTGAACCGATAATTTATCAGCTTCCTAAATGAGTTTCCCATTTCTCTGAGGAATATTACTACCCGAATTAACTGTAAAGGGATAGAGGAAGGGTGAATTTTAGGAAGTGGGAGTCAACTTTAATATGCATCTTTTGAAACAAACGTTAGATGGCTGAAATAACATGAATTTTCTGACAACTCTGCCTTTTCCAAGAAAAAAATGTGCTGGCTTAAAAACTAAAATAGAAACCAAACAAATAAAATTATAGTTTAAGAAGCGTGAAAACAGTTTTGGACTATGATACAATCCTCCTTCTAACCCCTTTCTTTCTTCTTCCTGCAGACGTGAAGAACTTAGAGAACTTCCACCTGGTGGAGAGCGTCCAGGAGCAGGTAAACGCAGCGCTGCTGGACTACGTCATGTGCAACTATCCCCAGCAGACCGACAAGTTTGGCCAGCTGCTCCTTCGGCTGCCGGAGATCCGAGCCATCAGCCTGCAGGCCGAGGAGTATCTTTATTACAAACACCTGAATGGCGACGTGCCCTGCAACAACCTGCTAATTGAAATGCTGCACGCAAAAAGAGCTTAACAGCCGGACTGCCCCAGCTCTTTCGGCAACTGCAAGGACGTTTGTAAAAAACTCAACATGTTCTTTTTCCAAACGCAAACCTTGAGCTTGACTGCGAAGATGATAAAGGTGGGAAGCATAAAGTGTCACAAACTCATATTTATACTAGGCTCGTTAAGAACTTGAACAGTCAGTGACTCAGTGTGCATAGACAAACAGCATTTAGATCACTTTATTGTAAAACATTTAATAAAAATAAAAAAGACTGCAGGAAGACTGTTATCTTCAAATGAGTTATCTTCAAATGAACTGCAGATGAGGACCATGTTAAAGGGCAAAAAAGAAAGAAAAACATTTGAAACAAACTCCACATTTGACACTACATGGTGATTTCTGCTCGACCATGAGACTGTAGGGCTTCTGAAAATAATAAAAGGTGGATCCGTGCTGAGAAAAGGAAGCCGAATAACACTGCCCATTTTTCAGACAGCTTTTGTAGCAACAGGTCGACGATACTCCTGTGTGTTCTCCCTCTGAAACTGGGCTTTGGCTGTCGTCGGTACTGTAAAGTCAAATGGACACGCAGGCAACCAGGCAAGTGACTCTATTTTCTGACCTCCCACATGACGCCTGCAAGAGCAGCTCGAACCAACAGAGAAGGTAAAATAATGAAAGGTTGAAAGAAAGGATCACTCACCGATGAACAAAAAAACCGAAGGAGGAAATCCATTTTTTTTTCTATCAGAAATTGTTTGCTCCTCATGGTCCCCTTTTGTTCCCATCTTATTCCACATTCTCAGAATCATCTCTAACTATTTACATCAAAAAGACCAGCATTAGATAAGTCCTCTAAATAAAGACAGCATAAATAATTACACTCATAGCCCCATTTTCTTTTTCCTGCAACAAACACACTTTTTATTATTTCACCAAACCTGCAACAAAACATGTCATGATTCCGGAGATGGAGACAGATCGATCCTGCCTTTCCCCTAAAAAACCAAAGTCTGCGGTAGAGGATAGGAAGGAAATGACAAAAAAAAAAAGGTAATAATCAGTGTTACAAGCGGAAAAGAAAAAACAATTGTGATGTCACATTTATGTGAGTCTTGCCTTATTTCATTACCATGCTAGCTAACCGTGCAGATGTGAATGAAAATATGTACAAATATATAAATATATATATAAAGTATTAATGTTGTAAAAAATAAAAAAAAGAATAATTCAACAGGTGTTTACATTCATGTTGTCATATGTGAAAGAACTGAGATGAAGCTTAATTTGCAAATCAATGATTTCCTAAAAAAAAAAGTGAAATCATCAAAATGAAGAAAAGAGTTTCTCTCTGTTTTCTTTGGTTTGTGTACAGTGTTTACTCTTATTTTATTTCTCTATAACAGTACTTAAATTATGTCGTGAGACACTAAAATCAAAGAGGAATCACACCGTTTCAATTTTTTATTAGCAATGCTGTCTAATGATTGTGTTTCCCTCTCAGCATTTTATTTGTAAATCCCTTTTTTATTTACAATTCTTTCAATTTGTTGATGTACAGTATGTCACTGGTTACGCTTACTATTGAAGATAATTTATTGCGTCGCTGGGTCTCCATCTTTGTGTTACATGACGTGAGGTGTCCACGCCAAAATAAATTTGTTTACTGTAGCATGCTCTCTGTTTTGTTTCCATGAGTGGTTTTCAGATACAAAAAAAAAAAAAAAAAAACAAGAACTTCAGTTTTTTTTGTCTTTTTAAATGTCCATGAAGGTTTGTACGTCAAAGAGTGTTAGGGGTGAAAAATATTTGTGTCGCACAGGTTTTCCTCACCAAATTTAAACCTGAATCCTTGTTAAGTCTGGTTTGCTCTTAAACTAAAGACTACTTATTTCCATTGTTTTTAGATTTCTATAACTGTCAAAACAATTGATACACAGTGGTGAAAATAAGCACTGAAAATAAGCACTGAACAGTGTACTACAGAGGCCACTGGCAAAACATTCTGACCAGATGTCAATAACAAGACAAGTATTCCACACATACAAAGGAATTAAACCATTTAGTCCTCCAATAATTTAAAATATGTAAGTTGAATGAAAGTTTTGAACTCACTTACTAAATATTATTCAGTACTTTTGTTTTTGGTACCGACAGCATCAGACATCCCATTCATGGACAAACTAGTCCCAAGTGTTACTGAAGTGTGATTTTTGCCCATTCTTCCTCGCGATCTGTTTTCAAATCTTGAAGGTAAATTTAATTCAAGTTATTGGCAGAGTCATTCTGGTAACTTTGTCTTTCTTTGAAATCAATGCAGAATATCCATGGATGTGTCTTGGAGATCCTTTTCTTGATGAAAAATCTACCCTCACATGTCTTATCAAGATCAAGAATGTGCTGCTACGTATCTCCATTCAGCCTTGGTTTAGTTTTATGAAGTCTGCCATTATTAGCATATGATGAAAGACGGCCCTACATCGTTATGTTCCTTCCAAACTTCACAGATTCTGTTTTTGGGTTGATATAAAGAGACATTTTGCCTCCAAACATGTTGTGTGTCATGACATTCATTAAGTTACATTTTGGTCTTATCTGATTTTAATATACTCTACCTGTATTCCACTGGCTTGTCTAAACTCTAAACAAGCTTTTTCTTCAACAGTGGAGTCTTGTGCAGAGAGTGGACATGGAGGCCTGCTAACTCCAGGTCTTTCTGAAGCTGTCTGCAAGTGGTCCCTGGCTCTTGGGCAATTCTTCTGAATATGGGCTGGGGGTTAGGGGGCGGTTTAATGACTGAATAAATAAATGAATGAATGACTGTCTGTGCCTATATCACAGACAATCAAAAAGCACTGCACAAAATAAAATGTAAACATCATAAATCAAAGGACATAAAAAAATTATTTATAAATAAATGCATAAAAGGTAAAAAGATGTCAAAAAAGAACATAAAAACATGTATCAGATAATAGACATTGAAAAAACTATTCCCAGTACAAAATATGGTGAATGTCAGACTAAATAGTAAGGCGTTTAATTGATTGTTCTGGTACAGTAAGATTGCAAAGGTCCTGGAATTTATTGTGGTTATATATGAATGGCTCATATTAACTGGCTCTTATCAGGAGCAGGATTACCTTCTAAAGTGACAGGTTTCAACAATTTTCTTGGCTTTCTGTCCTGCTGCTTTTCTGCATGTATTTAATACGCATTTGTCATTCCAATTTTTTTTTACAAAGTTTACTTAATATTCCTGTTGTAACTGAATTCTTTTTCACAAAGTTATTCTCATGCTGACACCTTTCCTTGTGTACTCTAGTTGTTGTTGTTTTTGATCAAGGTATTCCTAACCCTGCCTTCCAAAACAACATGCATTGTTAATTTTGTCAACATTTTGTTAT
Organism: Girardinichthys multiradiatus; assembly: GCF_021462225.1. NCBI lineage: Eukaryota > Metazoa > Chordata > Actinopteri > Cyprinodontiformes > Goodeidae > Girardinichthys > Girardinichthys multiradiatus. The sequence continues at coordinate 19,504,947 of NC_061802.1, read as the reverse complement.
GAATTCATTGAGTAAAACATTTCTAATCCCGTGTCTAATGTACAGAAAATTCTCTTAATCTCATGTCAATACGTCATGTCTAGCTTCCTCTATCCATTCCCCCTTCTTTATTATGTCTCCTAATCCGACAGTAATTTCTAGCAGAAATTTAAAACTATGTCCATAGTCTGTCAGACGCCTTGAACTTCTTTTAATTTACAGGTAAACTCTATACCACAAGCAGAAAATGCAAATTCAGATGAAGAAATTGCAAAGACGTCTGCTTTCTGCATAGTTGAAGAATGTTCCGCTCCAACCCATTGTGTCCCTCTTTTTTTGGATATAGTTAAGAAAAAGCTTTAAATAAAAGAACATGTTTTTGGCAACTTCGCAGTTATACATTAAGAGTCCTGGAAAGCGGTCCAGCAATTTGAACTGCTGCCATATAGACCTCTGTGGAAAACAAAAAAACTTTGTAACACAATAAAACATCAAAATGCTATTTATTTTCCCAGCTTCTGTACAACTTGTCACTGTTGCTGAATTTCTTAAAGTTCCTATCACAACTTGGTCTTGATCAATCTTTCTCTGAGGCATATAATTTTATTGTTTAGAAAGATTTATAGTATTTATAAAATTGTGCTGTATTAATTTAAGGTTATATGTCAGTTGTTCAGTATTGACCAAAATAAACAGTTTTTTAAACTGGGAAGGCATCCACAACATGTAGAAATGAGGCATGAAATATATTTTTGATTAGAAAAAACCAAAAATGTAGTTGCATAACATGAAAAATAATCAAAAGTAATCAGTATCCAGAACTACAAAAATTCTACACAGAATCCCGTTGCTCAATGTTTATTTCAGCTTCTGTCACATTGTGGGTCATAGTTAATTGTTTAAAAATACAAGTTACAAGGGTTGCAAAACTCTTGAGAAAAATATTCCCAACTAATTCAAAACAAGACCTGTGCAATTAAATACTGTATATAGTAACTGTTAGGAAGAAACAGCAAGAAAACCAAAGGATCTTACAGACAAAAACTTACTTTGTTACTAAACATTGTTTTATAGTTAAAAAAACACTAGACTAAACATACACTTAAGGTATTATGCTTATATATCACCCAGTACATCGTAAAATGAGTGTTAAAGTACTTCAGTTTTTGTTCAGAAAAAGTAATGTAACTGTTACAAACACATATGAGTTCTCCTATTTTTACACTATCACTGATTGAATAGAATAGTTTAAAAAGAGGATGATAGAAAAAAGAAAACATCTATTAGAAAATACAAGGATTTTAACCACACATATCATTAAACCAGTCAGGTCGCTCTTTACAGAGTTTATCTAGGGTGGAGGAATGCAAGGATAACAGGTAGCGGCAAACTCAACGTCCATAGGAACATGAAGACTGCATCCAGCTGGCAAGGCGTCCACTTCTATAGGAGGGGGCACCTTGGTGTACGAAAAGAACAGGTAACTGTTCAGTATCAAAACCTAAGCAAATCAGTATTTAACCTTCAAAATGTAACGTTGAAAAATATGAAAGAGATAGAAAGAAAACAAAAACAACTTAGCACATTAAATGTCTAATTAATACAGTGCCTTGCAAAATTATACCTCTTGAACTTTTATATATCTTATCATTTTGTGCATATTTGTATAGCTGAAGAAGAATGATATATTTCGTGTTTTTTAACAAATTAAAAAGAGTGGTGTGCATTTTTATTCAGTACTCTTTACCCCTAAAATAATCCATATAAAATGCTATGTGGGGTAGAAAAGTAACATTTAACATTCCCCTAAGCACACAACCCCCACTGTGAAACATGATGTTGGCAGTATCATGCTGGTGGACTTTTTCTTCAGCAGGAACAGGAAAGCTGGTCAAAATGAATGGAAAGAAAGATAGGATAAACAAACAGCCAGAGGTAAAATGGAAGGGTTTAGATCTGACCTGGGCATTTTACGGTCTTCGGGCCACAGCCGGCCTGCTGACTGCCTTTGACCAACCTGCCTGAGTTTGTAGTAAAACGTTTTTTAACTTTTAAGAAATTAGCGCTTATTTATGTCAGCTAACATTAAAAATAAGAAAACTGACACAGAATGCAGACACAAAACTCGGACTTAAATATTTGTCAAATAAATATTTGCCAAAATCGACCGTAATGTGTGCTTAATGTGTGGAGAACATGTAACGTTGTTTGAAGATATGGCAGGATATAGTATGTCATTCTCTGATGGAGAGTTTATCAAAGACTGTTTGGTGGAGTCTACAGCGCTAACTTGTCCTGAGAAAAAGACTCGAGCCACATCATAATGAGACGGACCGAGAACTTCATGGGGAATTTGGCGCTTCAGCCGCAAAGAAAACAAACAATTTCGACTTGTTTTCCTTCCCCAGATATCTTTGTACGTAGATTACCGAAAGACTATGAGATGATGGTGGAGCTGGCAGCTATGCAACCAATGGAAGGAACTACAACAGAGATTTGTTCACAGAAGTTAAGGCATCCATGAACACATTGGGACTAAAATGGGACAAACTGGTAGGTGTTACAACTGAAGTGGATTCAAGCTCAAAAGAATATGGGACCTGCAAGCACAGATTCAAGAGTTTCGTGAAAAGAAAGACAAGGACATCCCAGAGCTCTCAGATACACACTGGATGCCAGATCTGGCCTTTGCTGTTGATGCGTGTGCACTAATAAATGAACTAATTACTAAGCTGCAAGGCAAGGTCCTCTTTGTACAGGAAACATACATCTTGGTAACAGCTTTCATGGGTAAGCTAAAGTTTCTTTCAAATCAATTAGAGGGCAACATTCTCACTCACATGCCACTGCAGGAAGTCACACTCTTAGCTAATCACCTCAAAAAGTATTAATCCATTTAGAGGCGCTGCATGTTGAGTTTTAAAGAAGATATTAAGACTTCAAAACAAGTGAGTAAAATGCACATGATTTCTTCTCCCTTAACTTATAGTGTGGATAATGCACCAAGTGATGTCCAACTTAATCTCATTGAGTCTGATAATCTACTGGAAGAGGATTTTATATCAGTATCACTGTCAGAGTTGTCACTAAAAGAGGGCATCTTTCCACACTTGAGGAGGCATGCTCTGAGGATGTTGGCTCTACCTACATCTGTGAACAACGTTCTCAGTGATGAAGATTAACCAATCCAGATGCAGATCCTCTCTTAGTGATGATCACTTGTGTGCTGTCCTTCGCATATCCACCTCAGACATTCAACCTCACTTTAGTGCACTTGTTTAAAGCCCAAAACGTGCTGGATTTCTCTCAGCTGACTGAACTGTTAGAGAACTGCGGGAAACCATTGTTGGTTATCAATGTAAGGTAATTCTGCTATTTTACGTTAAGTTATTATGTAATTCAATGACACAAAAGCAAGAGATGTCATCATTCAATTTTCTTATGTGGTCCCTTTGTTAACATAATTGCCCACCCCTGGTTTAGATCAAGTTCTAAATATTTAGAGCAAGCTCCACTTTGGTAATTAATTACCAAGTTTTCCAAGTATATGGCTGCTTTGCATTGGCACAGTAGAAATGTGTCAATTCGCACATCTGACGGTTTGTCTCTTATTCAAATATTCACATTGTACTATAGAATCTATAGAATTTTCTTAACATGTTTCTATAGTGTCTGAAAGTGCAAAAATAAAAGGTATAAATTGTTATTAGCTTGCTTGCTAACAATAGTCAGGCCAGGCACTGGGAATACTAAGAAGGAAATCCCACTGGTTCCAAACATGGAACTGGAGCACGGTTAAGTTGTGTTATACAGGTCCTTCTCAAAATATTAGCATATTGTGATAAAGTTCATTATTTTCCATAATGTCATGATGAAAATTTAACATTCATATATTTTAGATTCATTGCACACTAACTGAAATATTTCAGGTCTTTTATTGTGTTAATACGGATGATTTTGGCATACAACTCATGAAAACCCAAAATTCCTATCTCACAAATTTAGCATATTTCATCCGACCAATAAAAGAAAAGTGTTTTTAATACAAAAAACGTCAACCTTCAAATAATCATGTACAGTTATGCACTCAATACTTGGTCGGGAATCCTTTTTGCAGAAATGACTGCTTCAATGCGGCGTGGCATGGAGGCAATCAGCCTGTGGCACTGCTGAGGTCTTATGGAGGCCCAGGATGCTTCGATAGCGGCCTTTAGCTCATCCAGAGTGTTGGGTCTTGAGTCTCTCAACGTTCTCTTCACAATATCCCACAGATTCTCTATGGGGTTAAGGTCAGGAGAGTTGGCAGGCCAATTGAGCACAGTGATACCATGGTCAGTAAACCATTTACCAGTGGTTTTGGCACTGGGAGCAGGTGCCAGGTCGTGCTGAAAAATGAAATCTTCATCTCCATAAAGCTTTTCAGCAGATGGAAGCATGAAGTGCTCCAAAATCTCCTGATAGCTAGCTGCATTGACCCTGCCCTTGATAAAACACAGTGGACCAACACCAGCAGCTGACACGGCACCCCAGACCATCACTGACTGTGGGTACTTGACACTGGACTTCTGGCATTTTGGCATTTCCTTCTCCCCAGTCTTCCTCCAGACTCTGGCACCTTGATTTCCGAATGACATGCAGAATTTGCTTTCATCCGAAAAAAGTACTTTGGACCACTGAGCAACAGTCCAGTGCTGCTTCTCTGTAGCCCAGGTCAAGCGCTTCTGCCGCTGTTTCTGGTTCAAAAGTGGCTTGACCTGGGGAATGCGGCACCTGTAGCCCATTTCCTGCACACGCCTGTGCACGGTGGCTCTGGATGTTTCTACTCCAGACTCAGTCCACTGCTTCCGCAGGTCCCCCAAGGTCTGGAATCGGCCCTTCTCCACAATCTTCCTCAGGGTCCGGTCACCTCTTCTCGTTGTGCAGCGTTTTCTGCCACACTTTTTCCTTCCCACAGACGTCCCACTGAGGTGCCTTGATACAGCCCTCTGGGAACAGCCTATTCGTTCAGAAATTTCTTTCTGTGTCTTACCCTCTTGCTTGAGGGTGTCAATAGTGGCCTTCTGGACAGCAGTCAGGTCGGCAGTCTTACCCATGATTGGGGTTTTGAGTGATGAACCAGGCTGGGAGTTTTAAAGGCCTCAGGAATCTTTTGCAGGTGTTTAGAGTTAACCCGTTGATTCAGATGATTAGGTTCATAGCTCGTTTAGAGACCCTTTTAATGATATGCTAATTTTGTGAGATAGGAATTTTGGGTTTTCATGAGCTGTATGCCAAAATCATCCATATTAAGACAATAAAAGACCTGAAATATTTCAGTTAGTGTGCAATGAATCTAAAATATATGAATTTTAAATTTTCATCATTACATTATGGAAAATAATGAACTTTATCACAATATGCTAATATTTTGAGAAGGACCTGTATATGATTCTCAGAACCAAGTTCTAAATTCAAAGTTACATGGAAAACTAGATCCCAGAAAATGTTCTTCATTCTCTGTCATCTGCTTCAGTTTGTACCAGGGGTTCTCAGAATTTTCTTTGATGCACTTGTCTTTTAAATAGTTCATGCAGACTTGCAAATACATAATACCACAACATTTCTTCTAAGTATACCTAAAGACATACCAAGTACTACCAGTGGTGCTTGTACCACAGTTTGAGGACCATGGGTTTATATCTAAGCAAACTGTCTTTAAATCACGCAGTCAAAGTGCAGACATGAATTCAGTTGAGAATCTGTGGCATACCATGAAAGCTTATGTTCACAGACTCTATCTATATAATCTGAGAGGGCTTAACTATCTTGCATAGGCAAAATGATTTGTCTCCTGCATCACGCTGGTAGAAACATACTGCATCCTAAAAAACTTGCAGCTGTAACTGCAAAGATAAGGGGGATTACAAAGTATTGACTCATAGGAACCAAACATATAACACACTTTTTAGATGTTTACCTGTAAAAATATTTGAAAACCATGTTTTCTTGTCCTTCCACTTCACAATTTTGCACTTCTATTTGTTGATCCTATATAATCCAAAAACAATACACTATAGATTGTGGTTTTAAGATGGTAAATTTGTGAAAAGGTTCAAGGGGTATGAATACTTTTGCGAGGCACTGGTATGACATTGGCCTTTACTGCTGAAAGGCATGTTACATACATACAACAATTAATTTTTTTTACTTTTGAGTGGGAAAGCATAGAGGTCATTTTCAATATTTACCGCTAGCTTGCATAAAATATCACAAATGTTGTGACATTAACCAAGATGTTCAGATTTTATAAGCATCCTTGAAAGTCTATAACCTACAAGAATAGTTTACCTTCACCTAATCTCATATTCACAATGAAAAACATGCCCTCTAAGCTTGACTAGAAGTTATTAAATGTTCCACAAGGCTGTACATTTCCAGAAAAATTTAAATCAACAGTTGCCAACAGTTTTCAAGTTTTTAATTGATTTATTTAAAGTTACTACCGAAAGCAAACATATATATGATATGAGGAATAATTTAATTGCTAAACAGGTAACAGAAAGTGTTAGCAGTGCCGACACGCAGCAATAAGGATGCCGGTCACAGACAGGCAAATGGCCAGCTCGATTCCCCACGCGCAGCGTTGCAATTCTCACTTGAAGCTTGGTTCGCAGTGCCTGGCCTCCTGTCTGTAAACGTGTTAAACCTGCTTTCACTCGCTCTGAATTTGTGTAAATAATGTATATACATTTATCCACACACTCTAACAAGTCCAGCCTCAGGTGAAAATACTCAGAAATGCATGCTCTGTGCATCCCCGAAGGTGGACATCAGCTCCAAACCAAGTAACTCAAAAGATAACCACGCAGAGAGCAAACACACACACACACAACTTGCCAAAAGCAACATAAGCACAGAGACACAAAGTTTTTTTGTTTTTTTTACTCTCTAACACACAGTGCTGTCAGTTTCTAAACAAGTTTTCCTCTCCATCACACAAACAGCCCCAAGTTGCGTCTGCCAATGTTATATGAAGCTTTTAAACTCTGGAACCACATCACTCGTGTTTACCAAGACCCGTTTGTATGTTTCCCTGCATTGTAAAGCACAGTGAAAGTGAAAGAGACTGCGGGCGTGAAAAAAATGCGAAAGCTTTTAGAAGTGTTCCAAGATTGTGGAAAGACATGGAACAGTGTGTTGCAATAAGAATATTTGGTACGCAGCACAGTCTGAGGCAGGCCCTGAGGCTTTACTGGTCTTATAGTGGCAAAAATGTTTCACCAGTCAGTAATTCTATAGCAGATATCAGAACATTTATTTGCTGTACATAATTTGCCAGGTTTCCACTATCCAACAAACATGTAAACATGCAAACATGTAAACATTATAACCTAAAAGACAGGCTGTGCCACCTCTATGAAGTCTGTTCTTATGGTTGAACAAGGTAAAAAAATAAATTTGTAATATAAAGCCAAACAAAGGCAATTATTTGTTTTAGGCATCACTCACTACAAAACCTTAACGTAAAAACAGAACATTTACAGCAATCATCACCTCCTTGATCATTGTAATGTCTTACCAACAAACAAATACATCAAATACATTTCTAAATACAGTGGAAAATGTATAGACCCATGAATTTGTTTGGTATTCATCTAATTCAAGTGTAAAACTGGGCACTCATAGAACATGAAAACAAAAAGAAACAGCTCAACCCTTTAGAGAGGCAATTAGCCAACATTCTAATCACTTACACCAAACGGCAAATGGAGCACCCGTTGCTTGGCGGCCTGATGGACAAACTTTAAAAATGTAAAGATCAAATTAATAAGCAAGTATTGTTAATGGGCAAACTCACTATTGTTATGCAAAAGCATCACTATGGCATGCAAAACAAATACACTAAGGTTTGGAGATGGAATAGTTCGAAGGCCGCTGCCGTTTCATTTCAAAGCATGCATTATACATCATTGTGCATAAAGAGGAAGCCTACAGCATTATGCTGTGCCCCCACCCTACCTCCCCACCACAATGATTATCCTTTATTATTCATTAAAAAAAGATTGAGCGAGAAAAAAACACAACTTTTAAGCACCTGAACCTCGCTGCCAGCATTCCATTAATTGCCTGAACAAAGGGGAGAGCCTTTGGAGATTTTTCAATTTTAAAAAATGAGGAGCATGCATTCAGTCGTGCTCATGTTATACCAGCACTTAAATCCTACAGAGCTCACATAAAAAAAAATATTCAAGGTTGCATCCGATTGAAAGCCTCCAACTACAGCCACTTTAGAAATCCATTTAGCAAGCGGGAGGTTAGAACATCTAATTCAAACACGGCCGTCCTGTTAAAACGGTTGCACCAATGTCTTTTAAAGAAAAGCACACACTTTTCTCCTGTGTTTGCTTGGCTCCATTGTAGGAAATATGAACCTGGCTCATAGAGATGGTACGACACAAAGAATTAATCTTGCCAGACCTCAGCCACGTGGCAAAGGTGGATGCCAGTGAATGACTGCTTGTGGAAACTTGACCTTTCGTTAAATGAAATCAAAAGGAGAACTCTATGGGAGCGACAAAAGAAGGAATGTTGTGACTGCAATGAAATGACAACCTGATAATCACAACACTATTCATCAACTGTACCATCTGGGATAAAACACATAATTATATTTTTGGTGTGACCTCTGATAATGTCTGTGAGGAGATGATAAGAAAGTTTCCATGTAATAAAAGTACAATTAGAAGTTGAGAAAATAATTAGTAGCTACTTAGGCTAAAATGACTTCAGTTAAAAGGCAAAATTAGTCAATACTTGAGCTGCTGATCACCTCTGTAATTTACAAAATTAATTTGAAAGATTGTAGCTACTTCTTTTCATTGTTACTGGATCAACAGAAAAGCATTTAGCAAATAAGCAGGATAACCTGATTAACAAAGAAATGCAGGTGAGCAGTTTTGAACTTATGGATCATTTGTTTCGCATAGTTCATCAAATACAATATTACTAATTAGCTGTTAGCAATATGGCTAAGGGCATATATGATTTTTGTCTGAAGTTGAGAAATATGTAAAGCAAAAAAGTTAAGGGAACTATAACTATAGGCAACAAGAAAATGAAAAATTGCTGACGTATATTTGATGATATATATTGAACACTGAACTTGGATTTCAATGCATAACACAAATGCCATCCAACACAAGAGTAATGATGCGAGACTCGACCTAGATCCTTAGTTTATAAGGCAAAGATTTATATGAAAACATGTCCAGTGAGGATTTTTTTAATCTGAGAATGCCTATGCTCATAAACAGCACCTGTGATGGATTTAGTGGTCTTTTAGTTTAGTTAACATTTAGTTATCTGTTATTGTCATGGCATTCATGTTGTATTCCCTTCTTTGAGCCTTGGATCCTTCCCTCAAACCCAAGATCCATGATCATGTCTGTCAGTGTACATGTTTGTTAATGTTAACCCACATGTTAAGAGAAGGGGCAATTTACTATCCATGTATTTCTACAAATTAAAGAAACTGTGAATCAATCAATAAAAAAAACTAACTTTTCCTCTGTGCTTCTGTATATTCCTTCTCATTTTCACCTCAAGGGACACTTCTGGGAAGCCCTGAGATGCAAACAGCTGTGTTCACATTGTCACCATCATAGAAATCTAATTATTTAGCCAGCTATCTCACTCTTGAGAAAATAACACTGTCAGTTTGCTGCTCTGAAGTCTTAAGAGGTTCGGTCTTTTGCCGGAGGCAGCAGCAGGGCCGTAACATTGCGCTTTTAAAATGAACATCAGGGATTAAACAGAAGAAAAACCTTATTTACGTGGCTGAACGTTTTACTTGTCGTTGTGAAATTTGCTAAGTTAGTTGACTTGTTGCCACTCATTCTGTCAGGCAAGAAGCCACCAAAAAGTCACTTTAAATCTTTAAAACCACTTAAAAGTACAATAAGCCTTAGGGATGTCAGGGGGAATAGTGTCAGGACACTGCATCTGTCATCCATGAGCACCGTATTACTACCGGCTATAAAATAAGTGGGGAGGTTAAGGGGAGAGACAAACACAATTGGCTGGGTTAGACAATTACTGCAAAGGTGCCCTTGAGCAAAGCATTTAAAAGCCTTACAGTGATGGCGCTGCTCAAAGATTGATTGTGTATGCATAAATGTAAAAATGGATGGCTGGAAAATAAAGTGCAAGCTAACAATGTTTACATGTCCTCTGAAAGAAAAATGCTCTGTTCCCATCAATCGGGATTATGAGAACTGAAGAAAATAGGCAGGGAGTGAGAAAAAACTCTGTTTTAGGCTTTCAAGTTAAAGAGTCACACTTTGTTAAATGTAAACAAATCCATAAATTATGTATAACAAAAATAAAGGCACATGGATGATGCCAGACTGACAGCAAGTAAGTACTGGACTAAATTTTGACAACTCAAAAAAAGAATTTCAGTCAACATAAAGATTAAGTTAATCTTGACAAGTACTTTCTCTGGGAGTGTAGCAAGGGTCTAACGGTGGAAAGCAAGCTTTTGAGTCTAATATGACCAGAGTGATGTAAGGTGAGGTAAGAGAGTGTGGAGCCTGAGGCTTTACACACCAAAGCACCAGGCAGCAATTTAATCAATACGGCATGGCCAGATCTGTACAAGATGGCAGTGCTAGACAGCGGAGGGTCTAACCCTTCATGACAGACTTTCATCGGCCAATACTGTGCATAGGAATTATTAACTGATTATCATGTCATTGTTGACATCCACTTGAACATATTCAATTACTTATTCTATGTTGTTTGCAGAGCAGACAATTATGATATTGAGTCATCTCAACCTATACAGACTAATGACTAGGCAAGCGAGCATCAAATTTGAATTGCTGGAAATACCTTGATAGTCTGAATGTCAGGTAAAAACAGAAAAAATCAACATATAAACAGAAAAACAAAAAAAACTTTGATAATATTGTACTAATTATGAAAATTAATTAGTATTCAACAATTGTAGATTTCTCTCAAATTTATTTGGTAGTAGTAGAAATGTTTATACAATGACCATTAGCAACAATATAACTACTTTTGGCTTTTAATAATGCATTTGAACTGTTTTTTTTTTGTGTGTGTTTGTTTGTTTACTTTTGGACTAATAATACAACACAATGGTAAAAAGAATTGGGTCCACAATTCTAAATTTTTTTGTGAATTCTCTCTAATTCATTCATGGTCATAATTGTTGAAGCTTCATTTGTTGTTCTTGAACATTCTGACTAACTTGATTTCAACCGGGGGTTATACTTTGGTTCAGATGATTGAAACTTGGAAACAACTGGTTACTCCAAGAGGACAATTACCCCAAACACACACCTGCCTTTGGAATGTTTCAAGCAGGCTAACATTGAGGCTGAGAATTGCCCCAGACCTATACCCTTTAAAAATGTAGGGACTTTGCTTGAAAGTTGGGTGTGTATCAGGAAACCACAAATTAAAAAAACCACTAATTCTAGTAAGATGATTGGTACATTTTTTATTAAGCTAATTAAATTAAGCTAAACCTTGTTGGAGGCTACAAATACACATGGTTCCTCTGTAACTTGTTAGGAGGCATCTAACCAATTAGAGATAAAATCTAACCTGTACAGCTAATCTCTGTTTAAAAAACTGCTGATATTTATATTAGCCCAACCTGAAAAAAATTACATTGATGATGGGTGTATGTAAACATATCTGGTCAACATTGTAACTATTCTCCGGTGCCTCTGAAACCTGTTACGCACAAACTCACATAGGTTTCCACCTAAAAAAACTGACATTCATAAGCGATAAAAATGTCGGTTGGAATTTGTAAAAACGTATAAATAATGGATGATCCTAGTAAGCAGGGGATCATCTTCAATGAGCCTAGTGTGTGGAGTGTGCCGTCTCATCTCCAAGCCAAGGAGCCATCTTAATGACGGCACCCAGAGACCTAGGAGTCTCCACACGCTCCCCCTGTTTTCATCAACCCACCCATCAGAACTCTCGCTCTTCATCAGACCCATTCATGCTCCTGACCCCGATGTATCGTGCAGAGCGGAACATGAGCTTTTAAATTAAACACTGACAGCAGCAGCAGCTGCCTATTTTAGGCAAATCAGCAGAAAATCAAACAAACAGGGTGCCTTGGGAAGATTCATGTGTGTGCAATTGAAACGTTTTGGGGGGGTGAGTGGAGGGGTCTCTTAGGCCTGTGGAGAGTAGCAAATGCAAATCATGTCACAAGACTGTGTAGGCATGGTGGTGAATATGTTTTCTGTGGATTAAAAATGCTTTTTAGCATACATAACTACAAAACAGCAATGCATGTTACAATCAGACACTCGCTCACACATACACCAGAGCGCAGAAATGCCAACTGAGTGTAATTTGGGGATTAGAGTCTTGTCCAATCAAAATGGGATTTAATCCTTGACGGATATTTTCTCCAAAAAGAGGACAGTGGGATTCATAACATCCTGCATCATTTTTACTTAGGGTGATGATGACAATAGATGTTACCTGGGATGACGATGACGATAGATGAGGTAGGGACAACTATACCCCATTCCTGACCTGCATTCAGACATAAACAGGAAATTGTCTGCAGGAAGGAAGTCATATTTTTTACAGCTGTGCCCTGCAATAAGAACAGCACTGGGAGAGCTGCATTTCCAATATGTCTAAGAAGAAATCTACAATGTGCCAGTCAGTATTATAAATTTAAAGCACTTGAATGAACCAGACAGACTAAAAGGTAACGTTGCTCTTTTAATTTTAAGCAAAACTGAAGTCATTATCTGTTATTGTCCCTATTCAGAAGAGCTTTTCCTGCACAAGCAACACAGACACCTTTGTCTCTTTGTTTCAGATTTTGGATGACGATCAAGGCACCAGGTTCAGACTCGGGGCTTGTGATGTGTCATGGAACCGGGATTTATGTGGCACTTATATCCGACGATAGTCATCACATCTGCAAGTCAAGACGATAAATCAGATTGATAGGATACACAGAATTCCATTCCCAAACTGGACCAAAAGACAGGTATTAAATGGCGCAGATGTATTCTGCGCCATTTCAAATTCTCTTCTCATTGAAAGCATTTCACTTTTCAGTTCAATAACCTTTTATAATGAGCATTCACATATACATCCATCTGCAGACTTCATCTAATTCTCTTCCAAAAAGAGCAATAACATTTGTTGAAAGGTAGAGGCTCAGAAAGAACCAGTCCAAAGTCCAACAGGACATGATTTAATGTGCAAAAAGACATGCACTTGTTTTTGCTCTGTCCTTTTCCTGTTGTGTTCTGTTAGGGACTTCCTCTCCCCAGGGCGGGTGGATACAGTGTCATCCGTCCATCCATCCCACCCACCTCCACAAACGCACTACTCATGGAAATGTCATCGTTCTGTCAAGCCACCCAAAAAAAAAAGAATCCTAAACTTTTGGACATCAGTGTAGAGAGGAGTGTGTTCAGCCCTTGTAACAGACAATATAAGGTGAGTTGTGACAAAGCATAAGGAAGAGGAGGCTTGTGTTTTTAAGTTTGTATGCTCTGTGTGAGCATTTCAGCAACTTTGTGTGTGGGCCTGGGGGAGCTGGAGGGCTTCACCTCGGCACTGGTAACACCAGGATGATCACTTCCTGTCTACCCCAGTATCTCTGACCAACTCCCTTCCTTCCCGCCAACACACTGCAATAGAGCACAACCTCACACATGTAATTGTTACAGAAATGTAAGCATCTTCTTTAGACAGCATTCTCCCTCTGTCACTAAGCTTTGTTACAGAATAAAACTTGATTCAGTATAAATGTTTTTTCATTCACCTTTTAACACAGTGCAACCAAAATTACATTTAGGAAATTGACCTAAAGGTATTTTCAAGAAAAAAATTCATAAAAGAGTTATAGTGCTGATGAAACGATCAGAAGATGGAATCCTTTACACAAAAACTGAAAAGGCTCAAAGTTTTTCTTGTTAACATTTTTTTTTTAGAATAAATCTGAAGTCAAAATAAGTTAAAATACAAGACAAAGATTTCTGTGTAGAATGTTTTGGTGCCACTAGTTTTTTTGGCCTGACCTTCACAGTTTTTGTTCCCTTTTTTTCAACAAGAGATTTAGGGGATTGAAAGTAGGATGGCCTCTATTTTTGTCGCTGTGGAACGGGGTTATGAGAACACTCATACATAAATATATGTTTTATTGATTTGGTTACAAAGCATGAATAGCAGTTTTTGAATGTTAATGTACTTTGACTGAATCCCAGTTCATTCCTCATTTCCCCATTTCTCCTACCCTTTGCGGTAAGGGTGTTCAAACACATTTTTTCATGTAGGACTGCAGAGACTTTGGGCTTACTAGGCATCGTAGCTGGGCTACCAGATACATTTACTAATGTAATTCCCATGTCAACAATATTGTGTTGTCACAATAATACCTTGACAGATAATTTGCAATGTGTTACAGTTGGTATGGTTGGGAATCTTCCTTAACAAACTTGTTAACCTATATAGTTTATGTGAGTAAAAATATTTATGTCCCAGAACACATCTTATACACACATTATTTGCCTGGTCTGGTATATTCCAAAGCATTACCTCGAGTTTTATTGATAAAAGCAAACTAAGCTGCTACTTAGAGGCCAGCAAGGTTCCCCCAGAAATTCTCGATGTCTCATATAGAATATAAATCTTAAAACATCCAACTTGTAATTAAGCTTTTTTAAAAATAACCCTAGTTTTAAATTCACCAGCTCCCCCGCGACCCACTATGGAATAAGCGGTAGAAAATGACTGACTGACTGACTATTAAAATGTTGCAATATTACTGAGAAACAGTTTAATAGTTGGATAGGTATGTAAACAGTAATCATACTTTAATGTTTAAATTTTATAAAATTTTTTCTACTTGTATCTGTGCTGAAGACACATTTCATGCAACTCTAAATTAATCATTTAATAAATTACGATTATTTCTCACTGCTTGTTAGCAAAACGACTTTAAACAGCTACTTCTTCCAAATTTTACTGAGTCTGCATTAAATTGCTGTATTTCAGATATGAATACCAGAGCAAATAAGTGATTTATAAGTGAGCTATTATTTGCTTACAGCTACTTTATTATTAAGTAGTGTAAAGTGAATAACATAAGGGCCCAGCAAAACGTACACATTAACACAGTTTAATTTGCAGACTTGCTAATAAACCATAACAGTAGGGGTGTTAGATGAACAACATGCAAACAATGAGGGTTGGGCAACGAAAAACAGTCATTAGTGGTGCTGTAGTGGATGAAGAGCAGCCCTAAAATAAATTCTCCTTTTTTATACCAAACAATGTAGGTATAGGGTAGGGATAGGAGTGGGCTTAAGCCTAAAGATAAAGGTAAAATGAAAAAGAAATGGGATATGAACTTCTTAATTTTTAACAGAAAATAATGAAAAACTAAATCTGGAGACAGTACATAACTATTATACGTCATATTGGAACTACTTAGACTGTAAATTAATTATGGCTAAGGGTTTTCTTTACAAGGCTGCACAGTGGCGCAGTTGGTTGAACTGTTGCTTTGCAACAAGAAGGTCCTCGGTTCAACTCCCAGTTGGGAGTCTTTCTGCATGGAGTTTGGATGTTCTCCCTGTGCATATGTGGGTTCTCTCCAGGTACTCCAACTTCCCCCCACAGTCCAAAAACATGTCTAATAGGTTAATTTGTCTCTCTAAATTGTCCTTAGCTATGAATGGGTATGTGCATTGTTTGTCCTGTGTGTCTCTTGATGCGATGGACTAGCGACTGTCCAGGGTGTACCCTGCCTCTGGAGATAGGCACCAGCTCATGAGCCGGTATAGACGATGGATGGTTTTGTTTACAATATGGATGTATAATTTTACTGCGTGGGTGTGTATGTATCGTATGGCTCTACAACTGTCATTACCACTGAGCTGTGTGCAGGTCGATGTGTGTGTTTGTGTGATTTCCTCTCACCTTCTATTTGCAGGGTGTGACTGGCAGGTGTTGATGTGCAGCTGCTACTTATGATGGTCTAATCAGGAGGTTCTTAAAAGAAGCGGACAACCAACGGAGAAACGCCAGATTGTGAGCTCTGCTTGTGCAAACCTGGCTCGAGTTACAGTTCCTTCTCCCTAGTGTTTAGTTCTGAGCTCTGTGGATCCAAGGGGAAATCCTCCGTAAAAATGTCCAAAATTCCTTGTGGTATAATACTTTAATGTCCACATCTCTATAAAGAGGTTCAATACTACTAATGAACACAAAATGCAAAAATGAAACATATAACATCCTTATTTCTCATTGGATCCTATAACATACTTTATTTGGCCAAATTTAGTCCCTCACACACATCGCAGGACGTGTACAGAGACACCTACCGATGGAGGAAATGCTCTCAGTGCTGACTGTGTCTGATGAGGATGTGCGGTGCAGTGATGGCACATTAACGATTGGACCCATGACAGCAGTGTGCTCAGCCTCACTGTAAAAAGCCTGCTGCCAGTGTTTAATTCAATGCAGATTGTTTGAGTTAAACAATGGCTTTTGGCCCCATTGAGACTAAAGGGAAGGGTGAGAAAGGTGTGTTTGTCAATGGCAGCTGACTGTATTTTTGTGTTTTAGCCCACTGGTGATCCCGTGGGTTTGATGGGGTCGTGAATCAGACGTATCACTGTGGTGAAAGGGACATCCGCTGTTTTTCCAGGTAACTAACAAAAACAGGTTGACAATGAGTAGCTGAACGGGAAATACAACCAGACATGCTCACTGTGGTACCAATAAAACTATTTAGAGACACTGTGAGTAAGTTGTACTTATATTTAGGGAGACACTTATTTTTAGTTTAGACTCAAAACCATCTTAAAATAATCCACTGTGGAATAAAGTGCCTCATTCAGATTGTAGGAACAGTGATGGTTTTGCATGTGGGCAATATAGCTTGCTGCCCAGGACCGTATCAGATTAAGGGCAGCACAAATGTGTGGAGAAAAAAAGTATTCTGTCAACAACTTTTGTATCTCTTAATGTAATGTCCAGTCAATGAGGAGTGAGCGCCCCTCCGTGTTGTGCAGGTGCTCTTGCTTATGGCTCAGAATAGCGTGATTGGCTTTCTGCAGGTCTGCACAACATTTATGCCTTTTTGTCCCATTTACAATTAAAGATGATGCCAGATGCTCACTAATATATGAAGTATATTCAGTAATTGTGAAGACAGAAAAGGCAAACATTGGGTGCCATGAAAAAATACTACTTCAGAGAAGCTACACCATCAAGTAAAAAGTAAAATAAAATCTAAGCTAAAGTTGTATCTTTTTGTTGTGCATTATACTTATTCAAGTAGGGTTGTGAAAACAATTGACATTTCAACTAACTTGATTCTAAAAAAATATTTTTTAAAGATACTTATTTGCATAAAAATGTATATAAACTAAGCCATTTTCATCTTCCCAATTTGGCACACAACTTCACACAGCAGTACTGTCCACAGACACAGACATCTCCTCTCCCTTGAAGCAGTTCATGTGAACTCTAAGCACTGAGAAGTTTTAAATTCTAGTAAATTGGCAAGAGCGTCTGAACAAGAATCTTTGGAATCCTCCTTAACTGAAAAAGAAAAAGTGTTAATTGGAGGCATTTTGGTTACCTGACAGACAAACATGAAAAGCAAAAGGATGCTAATAAGGTCTGATGAGAGCTATGATAGAGCAGGGGGGCTACCCTTCCCTTGACTTCAGTAGTAAATGGAATAGCTGCTAATGGGGTTAATATTAAAATTAGTAAACATCAACAAATGGTGGTCCCAGTCTGAAGCTGACAATTCAAGAAGAAACTAGTTATTCCCAATGGTAGCATATCCTACTGATTCTTGTTGATCACCAAAGAAAATATGATACAAGTGACTTGAAACACAGAAACTGAACAGAGCCACTGCTTAAGAAATTTGCATGGATCAAGTCTTTGCTTACAATGTGAATACATTTGTATGAATCACATCCATCTTTCCACTGTAAAAAATGTTTTCCAATTTACTGCAAAACTAAATTCAACTGTGATGCAGCATAATAACACTTATATTGTCAACTATTTTTCTGGATGGAAAATTAATATTTTAAAGTATATTATTTTCTAAATATAAGTAGCCTACTACCAATTGGTTTGTCCTAATTAATACATTGAAAATACTGTCATGATGTAATTGGCTATTTTTTCATATCTTTAGAAAGAACCCTTTACCTTAAAAAGAGGTATCCACTGTATTAATGCTTCACAGGACAAAACAATAGTAAAACTGCTTTTCTGTAAAAGCAAACACGTGCAAAAGGTGTGACATAAGCTTAAATCATTTTGCTAACCACTGTTATGTAATCAGTTCTCAGGCAATTCGGGGGAAAATGGTCTCTGTTCTTTTATTTGTTTGTGTAAGTTTTTATTTTATTTCTTTGGGTTTTTTTAGCATTACAGTCCATTTCGACTGTGCTAGTGGAATTTACTGATTTAGTGCCACTGGTCTAAATAAAAATCCTCTGCCTATTGATCAGTGTTATTGATCCCACTGCGCTCCAGTTTTAAGCAGGGCTAATTGATCAATCACCACAGATTGCTTTGGATAAATGGAACATGACTGGTACATCAACCTGCAGCTCCCTTCAAGGCATACCTACTTTTCAAGAGGTTTTAGGTGTAAGATACAATTAGCCAGTGTTTACATTTTTTCATCTTTGTGCATAATTTACAAATGCACCACATACGGCAGTTGGTCTACAATGCTGCAGCTTGTCTTATGACATTAACTGAAAGGCGTGAACATATTTCCCTGGTGCTTGCTTCTTGTAACTGGCTTCCTGCTGATTTTAGGATAGATTTTAAAGTTTTATTGGTAACTTCTAAGGCACTGAACAGACAAGATCCTGGGTATTTATCTGATCTCCTTCAACCCTATGTGCCCTCCAGATCCCTTAGATCTAATAATCAGTTTTAGCAGTACCAAGGTCCAGGCTCGAGATTTAAGGGTTGTACCCCTAAACTGTGTAATAAACTAACCCCACACATCAGAAAGGTTCCAACTGACAATCTTTTTAAGTCTCATCTGTACTCACTGGCTTTTAATACAGCATCAGGGGCATTAAAATGTATCCTGTTTAATTTATCCTTTTGTACTTTGCTGTCATTTTTTAAATTTTTCTACAGCACGTTGGTCAACATTACAGTTGTTTTTAAATGTGCTATATAAATAAACTTGAACTTAAACTTGAAAGGCACAGTGTTGTCCAGTGTAATTAAACAACCACGTGAGTAAAATATAACTTATTGTTGGAGTCTGTGAGTTTTTTCATGCGTAATTTTTTAACCTGCGGCTAACTCTTACTCACCACTAGATGCCGCCAAGATCCCCTTGTGTGGAGGGTAACAGGTGTGCCGCATTTCCATCAACCTGGAGGAGTATAAGAAGGTGGAGCTGTCAGTACTCCAGTGCCTGAGTGTTAATCTCTGTGGTAACTCCTATGGCCAAGCCTTGTATTTTCACTCCAGAGTTTATGTTCAAAGTCTTACCTTTTTTATGCTCCTTCCTCAGGAATCCTCAAGTCCTGGTTTCACATTCTTGCGACCTTCAGCTCTGGCTCAAAGTCCTCAGTTTTGGATCCTGCCTCAGCCTAAGTACTCAAGCCCCAGAAGAAACCTAGTTTGGTTCAATCTCCAGCTGACTGCTCAATACCCACTCTGCCAGATAAGCGAACCCTGCTCACCCTCCACCAATTGTTCACCAAAGACTCACCAGGTAAAGTCATCTCAGGTTTTATTGATATCCACTGTCGATACTCACCAAATCCTCTTCAGAAGTACTCACCGTCATCCTGGACAATTCACCTGTTCCGCAGCAGCGTCTGTTCAGTCCTCCCAGGCCCTGTATCATTCCTCCACGCCAACTTCTATTCATCTCCAGAGAACTTACCTATCCTCCTTTCCCGTACAGTGCTGTGCCTCCAGTTCCAGTTCCAATCCAACTTACATTACCTGTCAAATAAACTTGTTAAACTTTTCTCCTGCCTCCTGAGTGTCATTCTGCATGTGGGTCAAATCTGTGAAGAAAACTATGTCAGAACACTCAGGCCAATATGACCCAGCAGAGACACTCAGGAGGACTTTAGCCGAACACAGCCTCCAGATACAATCACACGGATCTACACTTCATACCCTCCTGGAACAACAATGACATTCCAGTCAACAATTAGATCAAATGGCATCACTCCTGCAACACGCCCTGAACATCCGGACATCCCAGTTACCAGAGGGAGCTGCTGAGTCACCTGCTTCACCTCCAGTTTTACCTCCAGTTTCACAACAACTTCCATACTCCCGTGACGTCACCTCCCCAAACCTGGAGAAATTCTCCGGTGAGATCAGTAGCTGTGGAGGATTTTTGTTACAGTGTTCAATGGTGTTTAACCGATCCTCTGTCCTTCTCCCATGACGATGCTAAGATAGCTTTCATTTTAGCACTGTTAACAGGAAAAGCGCTTCGTTGGGCGGAAGCCAGATTTACAGACTGTCGTCAATTTAGTTGTTCGATGGACGAGGTTATTCAAGAATTTAAACATATTTTCTCTTTAGAATTAGATCAAACGAGTGTGGCCCGTCACCTGATGGCGCTAAAACAAGGAAATAGACCTGTGTCAGAATTTTCCATTGAATTTCGTACCTTGGCAGCAGCTTCTGGCTGGAACTCATATGCCCTTAAATCAGCCTTTTTTTCACTCTTTAGATGAACACCTGAAGGATGAATTAGCTCTGGTTGAAGAACCCAAGACTTTAAACTATTATATCACCCTGGCCACTCGTTAGGATAATCATATAAGAGAAAGAAATCGTTCTAGAAGAGAACAGTTTTTTGTGGTGTTGGGGCCATCCATTTTGGTCGCACATTTTGACACACGCAGTTCAACAGACGTCGCAGCTCTGACGTCACCAAGAGTGTAAAACCCAGAAGAGATAAAGTTTCGGTGCCATTTCCAGCCCGTCTCACAAGACAGCGTAACGGAGGCGCATATCTGGAGAGACAAAAGCTCGCAGGCGAACTTTTGCTCCACAAGGCCATTCCCGGAAGAGCTTGAAAGCTGAAAATTTGTCTGATACGAGAAGATCAGAGGATTTATTTGCCGATCGAAGGCTATGCCACACTCGGCGCAGGTGAAACCCACAGAGGTTCTATGTCCAAGGAGATGAGTTTCCCTCCTTGTTGATTCAGTTGACTAAACGGTTCGTCATCTTTTCCCCTCCTGGACGGATGAGAAGTTACCGGTTTTTTTTTTTGTCCTTAATTTGATCACGGACACGTGATCCCCCTCCCCTCCGTTTCCTCAGACCTGATCCATCCTCAACCGGTGGAGAGAAGAAATCAACTTCAAAGTAATTTCGTTCTTTTCATAGTAAACCAGATAGGTGCATTTAGAGGTCTGGGCAGGATGAGGCAGTTAAGGTGATGTAGGATCACCAGTAGTTAATCTAAGGTATTAACTTGTTGCATGCAATACTGATTGAAGTGTTTTATGCCAAGCTGTGTTTTGATTTGGTGCGCAAGTGCTGCTGAATTGTGCGTGGTTAATGTTTGTCCGGCTGATCCCAAATCAGCCAGGAGTTAGAAGTTGGACTTTTAAAAATTTTTCATTCAAGGCAACTGCGGTCTGGGCCTTACTCTTTGCTCCAGTTTTATTGCTGGAGATTTTCCACTGAGTTCCCGCCTCGGAGTTTATGACCCTTTGTCAAGATTTGGGGCGGTCAGCTGGTTGTGGCTAAAAGGGGCGTGGCCCCACCGTTTTATCAGCTGATCGCTGCAATCGAGACATCAACACGACAGGAGAATTTCTTTCCATTTAACCCAAATTACACATTTTGTCCATAAAACTGCTGGTTTGATCTTCATAGACACTAAATGCGCATATATATTTTTCTTTTATTATTATTGTTAGGTAGTCATTTTTATTCCCTTTGTGTAGAATAGTGCTTGTTAGTTAGGTGAAGGTTTTTGGACCAGAATAATGGTATATCAGGATTATTTGGCTTCAATAAATCTTCATATAAATAATTAAGAGAAGCGTTTGTGTTTATTTTGTGCAAGAGTGATTTATCTGTCAAAACGTGTTGAAGATCCCCCACCTTCGGTGAAGTGGTTGAATAAACATTGAAAGTTGGGGGTTTTGGTTAATAATTTGTAATTATTAAAGAGCTTTGAGCCCATAATCACAACACCAGGGGATATCTCTGAATTCTATTCGTAAGTAATGATTTTTGGTTAAGAAATAAATCTTTTTCAAATTATGATTTTAAATTATTATTCTTGATGAATATTAATTAATCAATAATCATAATCCTTAAAGTGGATATAACCCGTCCATCAATCCCATTGCAATCAACATGCCCCCAGATGAATGTAAATTCCTCTGAACCTGAACCTATGCAGTTAGGGCGCACCCGGTTAACTCCAGAGTAAAAACAGCACCGCAGTGCTTATATTGTGGTTCTCCAGATCACTTCGTGATAGCTTGTCCAGTTCGGCCAAAAAAGAGGATCCGCCACCTTTAAAGGGGGAGATGGGGGGCCAAAAAATTTACATAAAAAAACCCCTACACTGACCTGGTGATAAGAATGTGAAGTCCGATGCATTGTCTCGTCAGTATTCACCAGACGACTCAGGTAAACAACCAACCACTATACTTCCCCCCCATTTGCATAGTTGGTTCCCTTACTTGGGAGATTGAGAGCATTGTCAACCAAGCCCTGCAATCTGAACCTGACACTGGCACCGGTCCATCCAACCGCACCTATGTCCCCTCAGCAGTCCTTTCAAAACTCACCACTGGTTTCACTCATCAAAGTTTTCTGCCCTTTCTGGCACTAGTCCAACCATCGCCCTCATCTCACGAAGGTTTTGGTGGCCTTCCTTACATAAGGATGTTAAGGAGTATGTCAAAGCTTGTAATGTTTGTGCTCGCAATAAATCCACTAACCAACCCCCAGCAGGTTTGCTCCAACCTCTCAGCATCCCTAAAAGACCTTGGTCTCACATCGCTTTGGATTTTGTCATCGGTCCTCCAAGTTCTCAAGGTATGACTATCATTCTGACCATTATTGACTGTTTCTCCAAATCCTGTCACCTTGTGCCTCTCAGAAAACTCCCTTTGGCTCTCCAAACGCCCCAGCTGTTGGTCCAGCCCGTTTTTCATCTGCACGGCATACCTCAAGAAATCCTCTCAGATCGTGGCCCACAGTTTACTTCAGTGTGGAAACACTTTTGTGCTGCCCTCGATGCCAAGGTGTCACTTGCATCACCCTCAATCCAATGGTCAAACTGAACGCATGATTCAAGAACTTGAATCAACCCAGGCATCAACCAGATGCCTTACATCAGTCAACCCTTCAGATTGGAACAAATACTTAGCCTGGGTCGAATATGCTCACAATTCCCACATCTCTTCTTCCACTGGATTTTCACCTTTTGAAATCTCTCTTAGGTTACCAGCCCCCCTTATTTCCTGCCAACGAAAAGGACACTGCAGTCACCTCCGTTAATCATCACATCCGCCGTTGCAAACATGTCTGGCAATCAACTATCCGAGCTCTCCACCGCACTGCCCATCAGAACAAGATATATGCAGACAGAAAACTTTCACCAGCCCCTAAGTATTTACCCGGACAGAAGGTTTGGCTTTCCTCCAAAGACTTCCCCTTGAAATCCATGTCCCGAAAATTATCACCCAGATACATAGGTCCTTATCAGATTGAGTCCATAGTCCCACTTCAGTCCGCCTCTGTCTTCCTGCCAGCCTCCACATTCATCCTACTTTTCATGTCTCCCAACTAAAACCTGTCTTCACCAGCACTTTTTGCCCTCCAACCAAACCCCCTCCACCCGCCCGGGACTTCCAGGGGCATCCTGTCTACATGGTCCGACGGATCGTGGACTCCCGTCGGCGGTACCTTGTCGATTGGGAGGGCTACAGTCCAGAGGACAGTACTTGGGTCCCCAAGTCATTCATTTGTGATCCTTCATTGATCTCAGATTATCTTGCTTCTCTGCCTTCTTCCTCTTCTCGGCTGCCAGGAGGTGGCCGTTGAGGGGCGATGATGTCGGAGTCTGAGAGTTTTTTCATGTGTTGTTTTTTACCTGCTGCTAACACTTACTCGCCACTAGATGCTGCCAAGATCCCCTTGTGTGGAGGGTAACAGGTGTGCTGCATTTCCATCGACCTGGAGGAGTATAAGAAGGTGGAGCTGTCAGCACTCCAGTGCCTGAGTGTTAATCTCTGTGGTAACTCCTATGGCCAAGCCTTGTATTTTCACTTTCACTTATGTTCAAAGTCTTACCTGTTTTATGCTCCTTCCTCAGGAATCCTCAAGTCCTGGTTTCACATTCTTGCGACCTTCAGCTCCGGCTCAAAGTCCTCAGTTTTGGATCCTGCCTCAGCCTAAGTACTCAAGCCCCAGAAGAAACCTAGTTTGGTTCAATCTCCAGCTGACTGCTCAATACCCACTCTGCCAGATAAGCGAACCCTGCTCACCCTCCACCAATTGTTCACCAAAGACTCACCAGGTAAAGTCATCTCAGGTTTTATTGATATCCACTGTCGATACTCAACTTACATTACCTGTCAAATAAACTTGTTAAACCTTTCTCCTGCCTCCTGAGTGTCATTCTGCATGTGGGTCAAATCTGTGAAGAAAACCTTGACACTTATGATGAACAGTAAAGGTTCATATGTCTCTCTTACTCCACTAAGGGGATTTCTACTTTGTGTCTTATGAATTCCACTGACCTTAAAATAAGTATGTAACCTAGGTCAATAAAGATATGAACAGACCCCAAGCTTTGTCCTCCAGTGACAAGTCTGTATTAAATTTGGAAAAAGTATGGCATCTCATCTCAAATTATTTAACTGTCAGGTATAGCTGAATCCAGTTTTTGCCCTCTATAATTGTTTTTGGATTTAATTAATATAAAAGACCCAAAAAGTGCAACTCCAAATATACATTTTTTTATCTAACAAGTTAAAGTTTAAAACTGTTACGCAATCTTTACATATCAGAGCTTTTTAGATTTTTAATCTACATTTTTGGGTGCAACACCTAGTAAAGCCTGTAACTAGGTACTTTGACTGTATGGGTTATCACATTCTAAGGGTCTAGTCAAACCTTTGGGCTTTTTCTAGATCTTCTCAAGGTAATTAAGGATTCTGCAGTGTATTGGGGTACAATGTCCTGATTTAGGATCAATGCTGATAAGTAGTGTTGTAATTATTATCATTGAGTATTTTTCATTACATATACATATACCAAGATTATGGTAGAAATCAATTTATAAAGCTTTCATCATTTTGCAGAGCACCGTTTAATCCATCATTTATATAATTTTGCTGTATTTGGTTTTATTTTGTTCAGCTTTTTATTGAATACCTACTAATTTAAAAATTATTTTATTTGACATTATTATTGTCGGAGGTAAAGGGTACCCCACTAGATGCTAAAATGTGGCAAACCCTTTGATATGCAGGCACTATAAAGCAATCAAAATGTTTTTCCTCAGAATATGGTCGGATTTATACTTATGAAAATGGATTACAAAAAGAGAGAACAAAAATCTCCATACATCTAGAGATGATTCAATCCAGGATTTTTGATCCAATCCTTCCTATCTAAATTTAAATATCTGCCGATAACAATATTTTCCAGTCCAAACCCTATTTACTCAAACCTTTAGTATCATTTTAATTCTTGTTATGTTCAGGCAAGTTTGAATAAACTTTACAGACACTATGAGCTGTACACACATACAGAATCTAGCAGGTAAATAGTCACATAATAAAATTTGGAGTTATTCTTTTGTGTTTAGATTTAAAATATGGTCAGCTAAATATGCAGAAGGCCGGGGCCAAAGGAGGGAAAAAAGGCTTAAAAACCACCAGAACCAGCAACAACATCATTTAACAGTATAAGGTAACAAACGTTTGGATCGGTACATGGATTGGTAGCCTCAACCTGACATCTGATCCTAAAGTGACATCATTAGGACTAGTATCAATATTGGATCAGACTGGGCCCATCTCTGATTACAGCTTTACATCTCTAGCTTGTCAATATTGCACAAGTAACTTTGCACTCCTAATGTTAAAAAACAACTAGATTGATAAAGATCAATGAAACCACACACAGAAGATTGTAATGTCACTCTACATGACAGCAGGGGCTGAAAATTTCAGCTGGAATGGTACAAAAGATGTATTGAGTCTGGTTTAAAATGTGGATAAATGTCAGCAATAAACACATTAAATGACCTACTTAGGATTAAGGAGCTGCCAGCTTAATAACAGCTCAGTAGGATAGCTACCATAGAGAGCTTAAAAGTCACATATGCTTACTAATTGGTTGCTCTTGGGAATTGTGAATGTGGGAAAATTCAATGACAATTTTAAAACAAACATTATTGAAAGCATTAGATACCATCTTAATACTAGCTTCATTTGTTAGTCTACATTTTTTCATGTTACTTGTCTCTCTGTGTCTATTACTGATGCATTTGAGACCAGCAGAGCCTCTGCCAGGAAGGACCTAAACACAGACCTAAACAGGAAGGCTAAGCACACAGAATCATATCCACACATATCCACACATCCAGGTTCAAACCCCTCCCTGGGAATGACTGACATGCTGACTGACCACTTGTGACTCCACAGGGGCTTTGTTTTCTGTGCGTTTGAAAGGGTGGACTGGCTATTCCAGCTGGCCTGTCATGGGACTCCCAATCGCGTGTGAACTGTACTAGGAGGGAGTTGTGGCTAACAGGTCCAATGCTGAAACACTTAACAGGATGAAAAGGTCAGCAGGGGTGAGCTCAGCTGGGTAAACCAGGAATAGTTTTCTTTATGGTGCTGTGGATTGTTTTTAATAACCCTCTGCTCACTTCAAATGTTAATGTTAGTATTTCTCCACAAAATAAACTTGTCTTACTTGCTTTGACAAAATATAAACTTTGTATTAAATTTGTATTAATCACATCTCTTAGTAAATTTCCAACAAAATATCCTAAAATCATAATAAAGAATCTTAAATAGAAGTATTCCTATTCTGCTCTTATCACTAAACATGTAATAAAGAAATAACACCAATCAAACGCATCTTTGCAAGGCTTAAACACTTTATCTTATAGAGGTTTTATCTTCCCACCATTATCCATCTGCAGACCTGTTCTTGCCAAAACATACACATCATTCCCACCTCCAAGCATTTAGTTAACCTTGACCAACTAACCAGACACACACATACAACTTAAACCTTGCTGTCTTAACTTGCAGATTGTTTGGAATGAGATCACAGTTTCACCCAACAACCTCTGATGTGAACCTAATTGTGTACACTCGGGTATTGGATTTCAGACCAGGTCTTAATTTCACAGCAAACGAAGAGAAACAGACAGAGTGAACTTGACAATGAGCGGGAGCAAGACAGTGCAAGAAGAGAGGGGGTGAGGCACGGACCACCCAACAGCTGCAAAGGAAAATAAAGCCAGGTCGGCCGGAGAACAGAGTCAGCTTCAATCGGTTCAGAAGTAGGACAATTGAAAGCTGTTGTGCGGTAGCTGTCTGCCAAGAGAAAAAGAAACTGATAGAAAATGAAGAAGGACTGGAAACCTGATCTAATCAGTGTTTATCTTAAACTTTAAATATATGGATTGAGTAATGTATATCAGCCAAATACTGTGTAATATATGTATAAGTTCATATACATAAGAATTCAAATCAGAGCTTTATTTAGGTGAGCAGAAAAATATTTTTTTTAAATAATTAAGCGCTAACGTTTTTTTAAAATCTTTTGTCAGATTTAAAGAAAACATTGCCTTTTAAAACTAAATGACAATATAAAAAAATATTTCATATTTGAAATGTTCCCATAAAGTTACTAAATATATTTTCCTTTCATACCTTATGCAGCTAAGTAAATCATCATGATTGAATCCAACAGAGTGGGAGTTTTCCTTATGACAGCATGTGACGAGCATTTTACAATTACATTTAAGAAAGAAACATAGTTTTGTAAATAGTTCTGTGAATTAAATACAAAAAAGTAATTATAAATGTCCTATTTTTAACAGATTGAGCTTGCAAAAACTTTTTACTTTTTTACTTATTTATGATGAAGGAAATTTTTTAAAAGGGAAATGTGGTACTGTATGAAGTGTATGAAAAGTGGTTTTAGTGGTGGCCACTAGGGGGATGAGCTTGTGTATAATGTTTGATCTGAGACCTGGACGGTGGATCTATTTCACTGACAACGCAGTCAATCACTGGAGAGCCTGTGTGAGAGGCTCAGTGGAAGCCACAAAGGGACGTCTGCTGAGATGAAGGTTTTTGTTTTGTTTTTGTTTGTTTGTTTTTTGCAGCTTTATCATATTGAGGTGGTGTTGGGGTTTAAATTTTGTGAAATTCTGTACAATCGATTTTCACCCTGACAGAATTTACAGATATCTATACTCAGAAAGGCTGATTTTGTAATCTATGACTGTGCTCAGGTAAAGGGTCTGGCTGTCATCTCTGATAGTATAGTTTTATTAATAGTTTTAGAATGTTTTCATTTTGCCTGCTGACTTCAAAGCACTTTTATCCATACTGCTGTTCCCGATGCAGGACACTTTGTTATATGGTGTGAAAAGCTGAACAAAACTTAAAGAGTCTCTCATAAAAATAATAATGAAACAATGGTAGGCAGCAACAATTATTTCCCCTTTGTTATTTAGCCCTGAAGGTTAACAGATTTGCATATTATGTGTAGGGCTGGCTGACTTGATTCTTGGGTTTGTGCTGTAGGTTTGTGACACTACTCGAAGTATCTGGATATCACTTCAATTACTGCTTCTCTTTTAGACTGATCCCTCAAAATTAACCCTTTCTTTAATTCTATGTAATTGCATATGGTTTTTTTGTCCTTTTCCCCCCTCAATTTATAAAATATCTGTAGACAAAGAGAAAAACAAATCTTGTAAAAATATTTATCCTAATTAAGCTGAATTGTGGTAAACCACTAAAAGAATGGACATATTCTCTTCAGCATCAAGCCCAATTAAGTTATTTCTGAATCTCCCCAGGCAGCCATCTGCAAAAGTCCTCTGATGCCATAGTTTGCCTCATCGCAGGTGACTCAGAGTACAGACAGTGGACACAGGAATTTGTGAAATAGTGCCCACGGAACCATCTTGTGATCAATGTGGGGAAAACCAAGGAGCTGGTGGTGAATTCCTGCAGGTGCAAACCCAAAACACTGACACTGGTGAGCATCCAGTGAACTGACATTGAGATAGTACCTGGGTGTTCATCTTAACAACATGCTGGACTGGAGCCACCATAGCGATGCTCTTTAGAGGAAGGGTCAGATCAGACTCTACCTGCTAAGGAGGCTGAGGTCTTTTGGGCTGCAGGGGGTGCTCCTGAAGTGCTTTTCTGACTCTATGATGGCACCAGTCATGTTCTGTGCTGTAGTTTGTGGCAGCTTATCTACAGCTAAGAGGAAGTGGTAATATAAGCTCATCAGGAAGGCCAGCTCTGTCCTAGAATACCTACTTGACCCAGTGCATGTGGCGGGAGACAAAACAACTTGGGTCAAAAAAACATCCCTGTTGGACATGTCCTTTACCACGCATGAAGCTGTTGCAGAACAGGACAGCTCCTTCACCGATAGACTGCTGCATCCTAGGTGCACAAAGGATCTGATCCTTCCTACCAGCAGCTTTTAGACTTTATAGCATCACTGGTCCCAACAAACCTGCTGTTATATGCAGTTGTTCTAATTCTTGTAAATAGTCTGATGTTGTTTTTAAATATACATGCAAATGTTGCACATTTTTTAAATTATTTTATTCAGCTGCAAATTTTTATCCAAGTATGCTCTTTTGAATAACTGTACAGAATTTTTTCTTATGCTGTAAATCTGCCCTTAGTATATAGTCTCTTATTCTTACTTTCTGTTTTTATATTTTACCTTTGTGTGAATGTGCATGCTTCGACTTGCCTTTCACTTTCCTGCTGGTACACTTAAATTGCCCCACTGATGGACAATAAAGGCTTATTCTATTCTAAAATATGATTTTGTCCAAATGATGTGATAGTGATGTGATGATACTGATGCATCTAATTTTGCTGTTAACCTGTTGAAACCATTTTTCATGTTTTCCCTACCGTACAAACCACAATTTCCCTGAATGACCAATATTGTTACAATTTAAAATCAATTCTTATATAAAAAGGAAGTTACCTTTCTATCCAGCTGAGCCAATGTGGATGATTCCTCAGCACATGGACTGGTTAACTGACCTGAAGACAGACGAACACAGATACTGTTAGCTCTTTGAATCTCTGGGTGCAAATTTTCAAACATTTTGCTTCCGCGTATCATCACAAATCTTGTTTAATCATGATACAAAAAAAATAGACTATTAAAACGCAAACATTTTAAAATAATATTATATAAAATGTAAATATACTTAAAGGTGGAAAATAAAATAGAACCTACAAAAAGCTTTAAAAGACAGAAAATGTAATAAAAATATGAACATATAATAGCATCTGAATGAGGTGTTATGGTTCTTTCTAATCTGAGGAAACTTCAAGCTAAAATAAGAAATACCTCTCAGATTTTGAAGTAGATGTTCATCTATACCTCCTCAGTAGGCATGAAAGAGCTGTTCACAAACTTAAAGGATTTTGGTATTCACAATAACAATTCTTTTTTTTTTTAGAAAATAACTTATGTAAAAAGTAAATTGTTATTTTCGTATGGGATCATGTTATTTTAGCTGTGCATAACAGTTGAAAGAAACATGTTCTGATTTGTTTGATACAGAATAAGAATTTCTAAAAAGTTTGTTCCTTCTAAACAGCAAAAGAAAGGACAAAGTCAAAAGATGAGTAAAAGTACTAGGTAATAAGTAAAATTTCAACATTTCTAACATTGGGACATTTGAGTTTGACACAGTAAAAAATAATAAATAAGAAAACCCCTGACCTTTAAGTTCTTAAGCTTACAATCTGCAAACATCAGGAGTTTGTTTAATTGTTATGAACCCATCCACCTCATCGGATTGCCAAATCTATTCTAGTTCGCGATTTAAATGGCAAAAACAATTTATCTGTGCTTCTGGATGACACTGGCCCATCCAAGCTGCCTTTCACACATGCATCTACACACATTACACAATATCTTCATTGGTCTCTGTCTCATTTATATATTTGCTGAAGGAGTTCATAACTCTGAGATGTTTCGAAAGTGAAGAGACGAAACAGGACAGCAGGTTTGACTCAAAATAGTCAAAAAATAAAAAGCTGTCATAAAACCAGAACTGATTGTTCTGTCCCCTTAACAAAGGTTAAACAAATTTTGCAGATATATATGTTTACTTGGTTAGAAAAAAGAAGAGGGAGTTGCAGTCAGAATTACAGCCCAATTTTCTGTAGCTGCAACTTCTGATTATTGAAGTTATACTTGGAAACACAATTAAAAATACTTCAAAGTCAGAAGACTGAAAAAGCAAAAGATTTTCAATAAACTCTGGTCAACATATCCCATTGGTGCATTAACCATACCAGACAGCAGCAACAAGTAAATCTAAAATCTGTTCTTGATACTCAAATCCCAGAGGATGTGATTGTTTTCATTTAACAGCTCCACTTAGTTTTTATATTTGGATTTGAATGTAAGCACATTAAAGCCTTGCAAAATTCATCATGACTGGGTTTAAATGTGTGGTTTACAAAACAATACTAATTACTCTTGTTGCATAATATAAAGTTAACAGAAAACAAAAACCATCTGGTAGATGACTGAAACAAAATGCTCGGAATATTCAAGGGACAGGAAATGGTTAGCACTTCAACCACATAACTCCACCTCAATGGTTCAGGGTACATCCAAAAAGGAATACCTTGCTGCCAGGGCAGTTTTAAAAGGTAAAACTCTACTCTAATTGTCTGATTCTGTCTGCGACAGGGGTAAAAGAAAGACCCCAGAAAACTGCCCTGGAACCTGGAAAAGGTTCCTTCAGTGGAAACAGACCCTTATATACACATAAGTAAAAGCTCAAAATTGTTTCATTTAGGCATACAAACCATTACCATACAATCTGGGATCTGGCTTAAAGAAAGCAACTTTTTAAAGTAAACAAAGTTTCAAATCTTAATGAATTTATTTGGAAATTTTTATACACTAGTTCATTAATGTATAGTGGATGTATGGGCTTCTTAAATGGTTACTAGGTAAAGGGGTTGGACAATTAAACTGAAACACCTGTCATTTTAGTGTGGGAGGTTTTATGGCTAAATTGGACCAGCCTGGTAGCCAGTCTTCATTGATTGCACATTGCACCAGTAAGAGCAGAGTGCAACGGTTCAATTAGCAGGGTAAGAGCAGTTTTGCCCAAAATATTGAAATGCACACAACATTATGGGTGACATACTAGAGTTCAAAAGACGACACATTGTTGGTGCACGTCTTGCTGGCGCATCTGTGACCAAGACAGCAAGTCTTTGTGATGTATCAAGAGCCACGGTATCCAGGGTAATGTCAGCATACCACAAAGAAGGACGAACCACATCCAACAGGATTAACTGTGGACGCAAGAGGAAGCTGTCTGAAAGGGATGTTCGGGTGCTAACCCGGTTTGTATCCAAAAACCATAAAACCATGGCTGCCCAAATCACGGCAGAATTAAATGTGCACCTCAACTCTCCTGTTTCAACCACAACTGTCCGTTGGGAGCTCCACAGGGTCAATATACACGGCCGGGCTGCTATAGCCAAACCTTTGGTCACTCATGCCAATGCCAAACGTCGGTTTCAATGGTGCAAGGAGCGCAAATCTTGGGCTGTGGACAATGTGAAACATGTATTGTTCTCTGATGAGTCCACCTTTACTGTTTTCCCCACATCCGGGAGAGTTATGGTGTGGAGAAGCCCCAAAGAAGCGTACCACCCAGACAGTTGCATGCCCAGATTGAAGCGTGGGGGTGGATCAGTTATGGTTTGGGCTGCCATATCATGGCATTCCCTTGGTCCAATACTTGTGTTAGATGGGCTGTCAAGGACTACCGAACCATTCTTGAGGACCATGTGCATCCAATGGTTCAAACATTGTATCCTGAAGGCGGTGCCGAGTATCAGGATGACAATGCACCAAGACTGGTGAAAGATTGGTTTGATGAACATGAAAGTGAAGTTGAACATCTCCCATGGCCTGCACAGTCACCAGATCTAAATATTATTGAGCCACTTTGGGGTGTTTTGGAGGAGCGAGTCAGGAAATGTTTTCCTCCACCAGTATCACGTAGTGACCTGGCCACTATCCTGCAAGAAGAATGGCTTAAAATCCCTCTGACCACTGTGCAGGACTTGTATATGTCATTCCCAAGACGAATTGACGCTGTATTGGCCGCAAAAGGAGGCCCTACGTCATACTAATAGATTATTGTGGTCTAAAACCAGGTGTTTCAGTTTCATTGTCCAACCCCTGTATGTAACAGTATTAAAATCCAGACACTTGTAGTTGACCTAACTACATTAAATTTTTCCCATAAAAATATTTGCAACCTGCATCATTTTCTGATGGTGCTATTTTTTGCATGCATTGTCTTTAAATAAATAAAATAATGTTGATTGTGATGAATCCCTTAGCATGTGGGTTCACAAATAATTATACAGCAAACCACTGGAAACAGCAATTAATGAACAAACAAAAGTGATGAAAATACAAAATAGCAATCACTATCAATTTAATCAGGACAGTCATACTGTGATAAAGCAATAGAGCACACGTAAAAGAAAATTTCTGTTGCTCACGTGGGAACCAATGACATTGACCAAATCAGTGTTTGTAGGAAAAATACTAGCTTAAATACATATGTTATCTGAAAGGATAAGGGTAACATTAGAGGTGAAGGGTGCAGAGGGAAGGTTGGGTTCAGGAAGTTTTCACTCCTTTCTTCCCAGTGTGCCCCTCGCCTTTCCAACTTCCAGTCAAATGCTGAAAGAAGCCAGATACAGGCAGGGTAATCACCAGTTAATAAGAAGCTATATTGAAAACAGACAGCCGGTCACATATTACAAGCTTGAAAGATCCATGCACACAGTTGTACACACACAATCACACTGACAGCACACAAAGATGTGTAATGACAGTGCAGTGCATGATGACAAACCTCTGAATGGAACAATCACTGAAAATCTGTAAAACTATAGAAAAGCACATATGTAAAAATCACCACACATACAAATACACAAAAACCTCACAACGTGCAGATCCTTTTTCCAACGCATGACTTCAGCACTCTCCCACCATCGTAGAAAAGTGCAAGCATATGGTAAAAATATTATTTCATGTTATTAAATCAATTATCAATCAAGATCCCATTAGGTATTATGTATGTGAATGTGTCCGTTTTATGTATCAGATAAATATTTTTAGTGACAGTGCTTTGTGCAGTGTTCTAACGATACTTATAAAACATTTGTATCTTTTCTGTCATTCTATAACATACTTTTTTTTCCTACCGAGTATCCAAATTCTTACAAATAAATTTTCATTTTTTAAGTGCTGGAGGCTTCTTCAACCTTTTGTAAAAGAGTGTTGCTGGCCAGTCAAATAAGTCATTATTAGTCCACTACAGTATGTCAACATCATGCCAACGATTTGATGACGATATTTTCGCAATATAATGTGCAGCCCTAATGCCAACTTAAAAATTACTTAATTTCTTATTTCGAAATGAGGTTCTTAAACACAGATAAAACAGGGTATCGAGCTTAAAGCAGCATTTTTCATAGAAGGAGCTCAATAGCAGCTTACACTTTATCAAAGTCACATACTGACAGCAATTGGACAGTATTTTGACTCCACTCCACAAGAAATATTTGTAACATTTTAATATCGCTAGATCTGGTTCTATAAGATCTTGCTACAGCCAACCATCTTGCAGCACAGGAAATAGGAAGTTTTCTTCAGTGTATGATGTACTGTCACTGAAGTATCCTGTAGGGTTTATAGGCTCAGCAATGAGTTATGCATGACCCTGTGACTTCCCAATTACAATTTGCTGTAACTAATTTTAGTGAATTCATTTTTCAGGAAATCATTGAGTTCACTTGACCTTTGTGACATGGTTCATCAATCTATTTTAAGTAGCCAACAGAAGATGGTTACATAGTGATAGTAAATTAATGGCCATTGACAGCAGTAATACTCAGATAAGCTGTTGCATTTTAAAAATCCTCAATTGAGACTAAGTGGACCAAAGTCTGCAAAGAAAATACTCCCCACTCCATTACACCACTACCATCAGCTTGAACCCTTGATACTAGGTAAAATAGATCCATGTTATTCAAGCTAAATTTTTACCCTACAATCTAGATCTCCTAGCTGAAAATGAGTCTCATTGAATCATGCAACATTCAGGTATTGTCCAGGTTTGGTGATCCTTTGCGAACTGTAGCCTCAGTTTTGAGTTGCTCCCATGTGATTGGCTGATTCACTATTTATGTTAACAAGCAACTGAAGTGTGTCTAATAAAGTGGCCAGTGAATGTATGAGCCACTGCTTTATGCTGGTGCTGCACGAACGTTTGGGAAAACAACCCAATTACAAAGTCACTTTAATAGCAGGTGTGAAAAAAGTGGTGATGTTGTACATTAATACACCGTGTCTTAATGCAGTAAAAATCTAAATTCTACACTATTCAACCAAATATATTTAAAATTAAAGGGAATTATCGGTGACATGTTTATTTTTACAGAAGTGAAGTATAAATTACATTCCTTTGCATTTAGACCCATGTTTAGATATGCCAAGATACACTGCAAGATAATAAATACTGTGACAGCAGCTTTATCAAAAGTGGACTGAGAAATAAGAACAAGAATCCAACCGGCTGACCTAGGTCTCTAATTTCCCTATTTTAAGTCAATCAAGTAGCAACATGAAGCCTCATACACAAACACCTTGCATTAGAAATCATGACTATATGTTTAGAGGAGTTGACATTCTGTAGTTAACTGAAGCAGATCATAGAGCAGTTTCAGAAAGCACATGGTTGGAATAAGAAAGAAAAAAGAGAGTTTGAGTCTGAGGTTTTAGAGAAAATTGTGTGATTTACGAACCACCAACTTAGCACAGTCAGTGGCATCTCTCACATTTTTCTGCTTTTGTATTTACTGTGCTCAGTTTTGGACTTTTAAACTAGTTTTAAAGTGAGCTAAAAACAAAATATAGCCACTCAAATTTATGAAGGCAAACTGCAAAAAAATCATGTTCTGAATGCAAATCAACAGAAAAGATTCCGATAATCACGATGAATAAGCATACAGATAACCTTTTAATACAAAATAGCATCTATTTCACCTGTATTTTCTCTTTCTACCACACACAACCATTTATCCTAAAAGTGCATCAGTCCCTTGTGTAAAGCATACCCAGTGTTCTGCTTACACCATCAGCAGCATCAAAAAGGACAATCTATGTTCCCCCCTCTGTCTTCTTTTTTCATTTGAGTGACTAGGAGCGGCAGAGGCGACAGCTGCAGCATCGCTCCCTGCCCATGCTCAGTCAGGGTGAGGCAATAGGTTTAGCAGGCGAGGAGGCGAGGCAGATTTATGGTGGTGGTTGTGACCTCTGGGGCCGTAACACAGTGATGGGTGAGTGGCTCTCAACGGTAAGCTACTGGCACTTGACAAAGTGCCCGAAGCAGAATGAATTTACTTCTCTTTTCCTCAATCATCAAGCAGCCACTGCCCTGACCCCCATCCTGACTGCTATAACAAGATCTCCCATCTCACAAGGGCCTGAAAAATTTACTGTCACATCTACTTTTCAATGAGCTCAAGTGAGCACTTCTTTCACCTTCAGCGGAGCAGGTGCTGGTGTCGAGTAGGGCTAACCTGCCCCTAGTATGAGTTTGTGAGTGTGTACATTTTATGTGTGTATGTGCATGTGGGGAAGACAGAGACATATTTACATGGAGATATATCTGTATGCACTGGTATGCTGGTCAACTCACTTCTCTCCACCTATATTAATGCATAGCCTTTAATAGCATATTTGCAAAGAGAAGACAATAGAAAGAAATAAAACAGGAAATACCCAAAAACACAGTATCCTATGATATCATGCAATGTTCATGAAACTTGCATGTTTTCTGCAGCACACTCAAGTGTAATAAGGTTACCAGGGACACAGAGGGCAGAACTATATGGATGTCAGTAGACACCTCTCCCATTTATATTAGAAGTCAATCTACCTTAACGCATCTCTTATACACACAAGCACACACAGCATTATGGAATTTGTGTGTATGAAGGCTTTCATCAGCCTGATGGCAGTAGAGTTGGACTTAATGATCCCGGTATTCTTTTTTTTTTTTATAACCAGTAGATAAATCCTGATGCCAACACATTTAAATTTCACCTTTCTTGCTCTCTACTTGCTGGAATGACATACAGTGAATGTAAAAGAAAATGAAGAAGATCAACTGAAAGCTTTGGAGGAAGTAACAGAATTGTTCTTTTGTCCAAATTGACCATTCATTTGGAACCTTTTAATACCTCTGATAATACATGAAAACAAACTATGTTTCAGTAAAACTGATCTTTAATACTCTTAATTTTGCATCCTAAAATGAACAAACTATAAAGTCACAGACTTTAACAGGTATTTCATCTTTACGTTTAAACAAAGGACAAACAGTGTGTGAAAGCAATGTACAGATTTAAAGTATTTAAAGCATTTAATTTTGCATGTTAAAATAAATAGTATAAGCGTAGTGGTCATTAACATCAGTATTTATATAGGTAATGTCAAGGTTTAAAAAAAAGATAACAACAAGACAGAGTTTTAAAATGAAATAATATATTTGTCCTTTTTGGTACATTGAACTGCATTTTATAACTTCTTTAATGTTCAAAGAAGCCAAGAAGCTGCAAAATTAGGGTAAATTGTATAATTATAGTAAAGCTACAAGAAAAAGGTTAACTTTGCATTATATAGAGTACCTGAAAGATAAACAAATAGTTTTGTAGTTCAGATTACATTTGAAAATAATATGCAGTTAGTAAATCTTGGGTCCACCATATGGACTGATTCAATAAAAAAGAAGATAAAATTGACTATTAATGTTCCTCTTTATAACAGAACAGGGTTTTAAAAATTACTGCACCATATTGTCTATTGATATTACAGTTACACTGCCAATCAATAACCTGTGCATTAGACAAAGAAACTAGACTGTGCACACGCTTCCATTTGTCAAGTTCAGTCTTAAATATGTCATTACTAATTCAAGCGCTTTTCTTTTTATGATCCCAGTCTCACCACCTCGAATAATGTTATCATGATGAGCCAATAAAAATCAATGATTAAACATGTGTAATTTCCCAGAGACAATGTATTAAAATTTATTGTCTCTCTTCTTGCAGCAGGCATTATGAAAGGCCCCGAGCGACTCACTGTCTGTGGGTTACAACTGAAAATAAAGTGGAGATTAAAAGCTACTCAATGAGCTGCTGTGAAATTGATAAGGCTATGAAAACTGCTACATGCCTGCTCTTGCCTGTTAAGCTGCACCGAATGTAGGATTAAAACTGTGGTGGAAAGGGAACGGTGCAGATTCAGAGAGAAGACTGGGAAGGTTGAGACTTAGACAGCATAAAAGGAATTCCATTAATATAGCACAGAAAATAGGCATTTATTGTCATCCTTCACTTACATCAGAAAGAACAAAAGTGGTGACAGAGGACCTGGTAACAGCCATTAATAAAAAACATATATACATATATAATACGGCATGAATCTAAATAAAGTCCCAAGACATAGAAAATCAAAGAAATATAAAAAGCTAAAATGTCAGCACAGGGTATTGAGAACAGAGCAGCCAATATAATCTCCAAAGCAGTAAAATGCTCTCAGTGATGTGCAAAGTTAATCTGCACTTAAAATCAAGTTCCTTAGCCAGATTTGTATTGTCTGTATCAACGGTTTCTACAGAAAGCTTCCAAGAGAAAACCACCAACGTTCAGCAGTCTCACAGCTGTTGTGAAGAAACGGTTTCTAAGTCTGGTGGTCCTGCTCTGGATGCTTCACAGACTCTTCTCTTCCAACTGTTCTGGTTAAAAATGCAAAATAATTTTGCCTTATTCACATTCACAAGTATTCCTAGAAAACTCTGTGGGGCAATGTTATCCAATAACCCACTGAGATTTACTGTTTGATCATCAACATGGACAGTATTCCATTTGGACCCCTTTTTTTAAATTACATAAAAGCAGAAAAAAAAATCCAGTGGCCACAAACAACACCTCTGGCTCAATCAGTGGCAGTGGCTCAGCAAACTGCATTTTTCTTTTAACTTTCAATTCTCCTAAGCATCCGTGCTTCACAGCCCCTAGGGCTATTGCCTTTCTCAATCTGTCCCTGGAGAGGCAGGAGTTATGGTCCCTGTCGATTGAGGAGAAAGGGATGTTATTCCCCTGTCACCTCCTGGTCGCGCCGCCATCCTCCCTACCCTGATCTACAGCCTAACCGCACCGCCACCCCTTACCGCTTTCCTCTCTCCCTTTTCCCCACTTTGCCCAGTCGTAAGCTGAGGCTATGTCGTTGCCATGGGCTGTTGAGATGTGGATGATGGAAAAGTGTTCTGGTAAAGGGGGTGGAGGTGCTGGTAGTGGCTGATGAAGTATGGTGGATGGTTTTGTGTTACATTAGGATTCTTAGCTAAAATGAAATTTGCTTTTACAAATGGATACCAGATTAAAACTGTGATTTGAAACAATGTACTTCCATATCAAAATGGTGCTAAGTGCACATTCATTCACAGTAAGAAGCGTACCCTCTGTTTAGGAGATGGGGGTAACACCATGGGCTGAGGAAGAGGGGGTGCGAGGATGGCTGGCCCAGGGGAACTGACCTATGGCAGGTCACATGCAGGTCCTTGAATGACACCCTTGATAGCGGAGCACTGACAGGGTTAAACATGAAAGGCAGTTAACTGAAGATTACATGTGCTGGCTGTTAACTCATGTTACAGTGGTCTAGATAGATGTGATTTTTTGTTGTTTTTTGGCTAACGACTCCTGAACTTTCATTAAAATATTCGTAAAGTATATAATCTAAATTTTTGTGTCTGGAATTAATCTTGTTTGGCTTTTCTGCATGTCTAACATGCCATTGTGTCACATGTTAGAATGATGGCTGGTCCAACCATTGTTTCCCAACAAAACAGAGCTGGTGTCGTCTTCTATCACAGTCCACATGTTGAATTATACAGAGAGAGGCATCTTTGATCATTGCTCTTTGTACAGTCTCTCTAGATCATCTAAAGTCCTGGATTCCCATTAATTGAATCTTCTTCTTAGGTCATCGCACAGCTTTTCTATAGGTGGCGACCTGGATGATCATAGAGGATTGTGTATTTTGTGTCTGGTAAATGATTCAATGATGACCCATTTTTAGTGTTCTGGAAGAAACCTCCAGATTTTATTTTAATATATGCAGTTATTTTAAAGATGCCATGCTGTGTCTTCTAAACCTTTTGTACATCTGTGATGATCACAGACCCTCAACCATACCAAACAATGGGAATGATATGCTATTTTACATATTTAACATTTGTTTCACAGAAAAGCCACCCAGAGTTTCTGTTGCCGAGATGCTCATTTTTAGTCTTGTCTGAAAAAAGTACACAGTTCCAGTCTAAGCTCCAGGAGCATTTGGAAAACATGTTTACATTAGTGAATGTAGAACCAAAGATGCATTTTTTGGCATCAATTCCAAACAAGTAGTTAGCATCAAATGGCTGTTATGGAGACTTAATGACTCTTTGAATGGTGATAAGATAAACCTGGATCCTCATCCAGCCTTAAGTGTTACAGTTCCATAAATATTAAAATGATTGCTCCAGTTGTAGATTTTAGGCAAGTAGCTACCTACTTTTAGCCATATCCGGATTCATTCTGCCAAATTTGAATGAATGTTCTGTTCTCTTTTCAATTTTGATGAGTGACTCAAAAAAATGGGCCTCTGTGTTACATCATACTTACAATCATAGAGAAACAGGATGTCATGGATTACTAAGAAAATGTTTCTAGATACTCTGATCAACTTTAGAATGCTAGTTATAAACAGAAACAAATATTTAGGTTACATATACTTTTCATTACAAGTGCAATAATTGTGGGACAGCTGATAATAACAAAAAGAATGTCTGACTGTTACTTACATTTATTACTGAATAGATGAACAGGAATGAAGATTAATTTATGTTAAAGCATTTTACACATCTTTACCAGTATCTGTACATCTGCAGGGACACTTGTGTGGGATATCTAGTAAAGAGCACTTTGGGAGGTTGTCTCTTAGATTCTAGCTTTCTCATGTCCTATGTAAAAGAGTCCTTAGGCTAGATACTGATTACTATTTTTACCATTTTGTTCACTAGTTTTGAGAAAGTGTAAATGTGCTTTGTAGGTGGATAATTTTAAACCTATGACCACATAAATACAGTCCATGCACCATCTCTGGATCCATATCAGTCACTACTTTATGTAAAAAAAAGAAAAACGTGTTAGATTGCACTGATGTCATAAATATAAGATTGAGACAGCTGCCTCAAAAATATCTTCAGAATTAAATAGGATTTAAAAACTTCCTGTTTCTAGCACATTTTTTTATTATAAATGTAACAAAAGACTAATGTTATGGAAGCCTTTTGTGTTTTTACCATCGTCTTGGGTTACTTAACTTATTAGCAAGGTTTAGACACTTAAGGCAGTAAAATTAGCCAGTTCAGTTTGTTTTCATGGGGAAGGAACTGAAAAGACTGGAAGTCTAGTTGGATTGTAGTTTGCATGCATACAGAGTTTATATGTGGTTTCAGACAAATCTCCCAGTGAGAAGCTTTCTTTTCTTTGTTCTCTAACTAAAACAGGATTCATCAAAATCTAAGTAGCAGATCACTTAAACAACCAGGACCAGCACAGACATTTCATACACCTGACACATGCACCGCAAACGAGGTCCAGACCTCGAAGTGTTTGGACCCATTTCCATACTGACCAATGCTCTTTTTTTTTTCCTTTTACTATTATGCACCTTACGCAAATCTAGAGTTTGTGAGGGTC
Source organism: Girardinichthys multiradiatus (assembly GCF_021462225.1). NCBI lineage: Eukaryota > Metazoa > Chordata > Actinopteri > Cyprinodontiformes > Goodeidae > Girardinichthys > Girardinichthys multiradiatus. Next base: position 19,462,774 of record NC_061802.1, on the reverse strand, counting down.
TTTCTGGGTGGAAGAATAAATAAATAAGCAGATAAACAGATGAATAACCCAGAGGGATGGGAGCGCATGAGACTTGGCCATCCATCATATATCCTATTACCCTCCACTCAGCGGCTCCTGCAGTATGTATAATGTAGTCAACCTCCATAAGCAGATACAAATTCAACTGTTTTCCTCCTCAATTTGTTATATCTGACAACAGCATAGACTGTGCCTTGTTATTTCTCTGAATTATGAATCGATTCCCCTCACCAGACTTACACGTGTGCATGATAGTGTGAGTGTTTTATGCAGAACAGCTGTGGAGAACAAATGTGTAATGCCTGGCACAACTTGTAGCAGTTGGACAAATATGCATAAACAGTTGCGTTTAAAGGTACTCAAGAACAACCAAATGGAACCAATTTTTCAACTCTGGATATGTTATTATGGGGTGATGAATATAGAATGCCACACTACAATGCAAATGCAGGAAATGTAGCTGTTTAAGTGTTTCAAATGATCTAAGAACTGATTTGAGGCATTTTACAGTAAACAATGATACAGTAGACAAGTAAATTAAAATCTAAATTCTTGTCACAAGTTCCTTCTCCAAATTTAATCTTGGAACTGCAAATGATATGAATATTATTTGCTGATTCTGTGAAATAATTGGACTGGGTAGGTAAAACAAAGAATGGCCAACGCAGAAAGAAAAGCTTTAAAGTAAATATGAAATTAACAAATCAGATGTAATATTGAGATTGACAGAAACCAAGCTGCAAGCAGTAGAGGAATATAAATATAGGGCAAACTGATAGCACATTTTACCCACTGCCTGTTTGTTTGGGTATTTACGCTCTGAGGCTACAATCAGGCCTTCAAAGCTTCAGCCCACATGACAAGAGCCTACTTCAGGGTCACACTTCCCCCAGACAGCAGAGCCAAATCCCAGTCTACACACACATAAGCCCAAAGTAATATGTATTTAGTTGTCCATCATTTCAAAATGCAAAAAGGAGGCTGGGGAAATTAAGTTTAATTCATGTACAGAAGTAAAAAGATTGAGAGAGAATAGAGGGATGAATTGTAAGGAAGTGATTTTTTTAAGACTTGGCTGAACTCTCAAACCCTGTTTGGTGAAAACAGATGTGGAATTAGTACACATCAGTTTGCATCAGTGAGACATTAAACACAGGCTGCCTCTTAGATGCCAAATACCTCTCTGTCATACAGACACAAGCATGTGCATGCCTCACCTCTAGTGTCTATAGTTCTGCTAGAGTAATTATCAGGGTGATGTCAGTTCCCAGAGGAGCAAAGTTTTCTACCTACTTCTTTTAAACGTGGTAGTGCTAAAATACCTGTGGACTGTGGAAAAAGGTTTTAACTAACCGAAATTACAGGTTTTCTTTTGATTCAAAGAAAACAACAAGCCAACAACTGTTGAGAGGCTGAAGAAGAAGAAGAAAAAAAAGAAGAAAAAGAAGAACAACTATTAATATTACTAGCTCCACCATATTTGGCCATCAGAATGATGTTCTTTTTCTGAAATGCTGTGTTAGATGATATCCTGGATGTCTTCAACAGAGAGTAAGTGTCTTGGGACAATTATGGTAGGTAAACTATTAGGATCACCACTGCTCCATGTTTTCTCCATTTGTGGATAATGACTCTCGCTCTGATTCCTTGGGGTTTCAAAGCTATAGAAATGGCTTTGCAACATGTTCCACAGTGAGTCAATGACTGTTTCTCATCTGCTCTTGAATTTCTTTAGATAGGGGGATGATGTGTTGGTTTTTTGATCTTTTACCCTACTTCATGTTGTCAAACAAATCCTATTTAAGCTTCATGTTGTCAAACAAATCCTATTTAAGCGATTTCTAGATTCAATAGGTCACGAGGTAATCGGGCCTGGGTGTGCAAGTGAAACTGAATACAGAAGAAATGTGGTAAATCACTTTTAACCTACTTCTTTTTAACAAGCAGGTTCTTCTTTTTGCTAAGGGCATATTTGGTTTTTTTTCCTCTTTAATTAACTAAATAAAAAAGTAAAAATAAGAAATCTGGTGCAAATAATTATTCCTGGCAGTGTATTATGTATTTTAGTGAAAAATGTCTTGGATACCGTACATATATAAAAACATCTAATATTTTATCGTTTGTGCATAAAGTTGTATATAACAATCAGTTACAAATTTATGGAACTAGTTATAAAAATGTTCATTTTTGATTCTTGTTATGCACTTTGAATAGGAAAAAAAGCAATTAAGCTCTATCAAAAAATGTTTGACCTACATCACTTCCACATCACTGCTCTAAGGCTTGCTTAGACTTCTGAGTTGTTGTCCTGATTAGTGGAATGTGGACTTCTTCAAGCAGCCGCAAGGTTCTCTGAAAACTATGTTAACTGATATCTAGAAACCAGCAGGCCTTCCAAGAAAATAGTGAAAACTCTGCTACTACTATGTTGAGAATATCCGCTGCAATGACACTCAATTGAGGGAACGAGAACATTTTTTAAAAGTATATAAAATTTTCTTTCACTTTACAATTATACACTACTTTGTGTTGGTTTCAGGGAATTAACCTGTTTGTAAGGTACTGTTTATTTAATGTTAAAAATGAATCTTAATGTTAGGCAGTTCCAATCATCTTTTCGGGCGATCCACCTATAGTCCCCAATGTGCATGACCAACTACATCACATTTGCAAAAGCGGTAGGTGATTCGATAGCAAGTACTACGATGAAATCACTGCAAGCATGTCTTTCCACAAGAGAAGTTTTCTAGTAGAATCCTGTTCCATGTCAGTGAAATAAGTTAAATATGCATGACAACCTATAGTGTGTGGGAGAGCAAAGTAAGCTGGAGTCAACCCCAGTGTGGTGTCAGCAAAGATCTGTCTATAATCTGCAGAAGATGCATGCAATAGACCACCAAACTGTTTCCAATCTACAAGGCCCCAAATTGCAAGAGATGCTCAGAAACACGTGTGGAATGGAATAATGGCAAAAGTGTCAGATGTCAGAAATATGCAAGCATATGCGTCCTACAAAGTAGGTTGTTCAGCTTGAAATGAACAAAAAGGTTTGCAACAACAATCCTTTGTGGACAACATGAAACTGTGCATTACAATGCCTTAAACAACAAAAAACTTAGTGACAAAAAAAAACAATTGTCAGAAAAATCAGTTAATGCGTAGTGTTGGTTATTCTGTACTTCCACACATGATTTGAGCTAAGTTCACATTTTTTTCCCCCTCAAAATTCATCAAAAATTCTTAAATACAAAGATAAAAAGACTGTTATGTCATGGACGAGAACATAGCGTTAACACGTTTTATTTATGGGTACAAGAACGAGATACAAATTAGTAAACCTGTGAGTTGACCCAGAGGTGGGCATGTATTTTTATTAAAGCGTAATTTGTCAAGATGTCAACTAAATCCAGACAAAACCTCAAAGATATACCTATAAATGTGATGCATATTTATAAATTAATTATAAAAGAAGGTGGTTGTGAAACATTCGTAGGAAAAAGAAAGCAATAAAAATGAATGATCCATTTAAGCAAGATTTAAAGCAAAGAAGACAAGAGGAAATCTCTGCGACATCTGAACTCAAAATGAACTGAACCCAAAAGAAAAACAAAGCAAGAAACTACATGAGACGACATAGGTGTTTTGAGCGGCATGTTTTGCCGCTCAAAAGGGTTTGCAACCTTCAACTCTGCCATTGTTTGGGATCCTTCTCATCAGAAATGCAACACTCATTTACACAGACGAACACCCACACATCGCTTTCAGTTCAAAATCCCTCACACTTCACCTCCCACTCCTCTTTATGTACTTGTCCTTCTCCTGTGCTCACAGCAAACATGTGCTTCACTTGGTTATAATTCCCCCCATGTACCCTGAACATAACCTATCAGCTGCTGTAAAGAAATTTTAAATACACAGAAAGATGGAAAAAAAAGAGAGGAATCTCTTGTGAAAGCTACACAGTTAAAACCAGATATAAGACACAAAGACATAACCTTTTTATCCCTTTCTGTCTGACACTAAATCAGGCTAATTTTTGTATTTTATTATTTTTTATTTTATTATAATTTCTTTAAATTCAGGAACTTACAGGCATTTCCTTAGTATTAGGTAACATGGCTGTAAGATGGGGGTCAAACGTTTTGGATATCCTTCACACCTTTACAGCTTTGCCCACAAACTTTTTCTGTGGGACTCAAATCAGGGCTTTGTGATTGTCACTTCAGAACATTGACTTGTTGTCTATTGTTGGCCACTTAGTATTCATTTGGTGGCATGCTTAGGTTCAGAGTGTATTTGGTTTGGTTGTATATCGTTTTTCTGAGGTGCACCAGTCTCTAATGCAGAAAAAAGCCCATATAACAGTATGTTGCCTACTATGTACAGTTGGGATTCTGTTCTCAGGTCTGCAAACTTCCACCTTTTTATCAATTGTAATGATTTTTATTATGGTCAACCCCTTTGGGTTTAGTTTCATCACACTAAAATACATGTCTTCAAAAATTACGTTTTTTTTTACTAACCTTTTAACGTTTTTTATGTTTCAGTTAGAGTTATGGCTTCTTCCTCTCTATATTGCTTTTTTAGCCTAAATCAGTGCAGGACCAATTTCACTGATAATTGCAATCTCTTACCAGCTTAAGCCAGAATCTTTTGCTTCTATTCTGAGGTTTATATGCAAATAGTAAAATATGTGTGTCATGCATGTCTTTCTGTTGTTTTTTTTTCATGGCAGACAAGGAGGCGCTTTGTTTGACTTGTTGATCTAAAATACATACACAGGTGCCCTACCGTTGAACTCCAATATTGTGAATGAACTTATAATTATAATAATAAAATTATAAAAAAATGTCTCAACAATTACCTCACATATTATTCTCGCATTTAGAAAACACATATAATTTTGGTAATTGCAAGTGACCTAAAAAACAAAAGCTAGGTTTAATATCAAACAAAATAATTGACTACATATGAATCTTTAGATAAAATAGATCACATTTAAGATCAAGATTTAATTGATCAGAAGCTGGAAATTTCACTTCATTTTTATATTTAAAATAATATTTAACAGGGATTATCGATTAAAAGTCATATTTATTTAATTCTAATTGTAATAAAAAAAAGTGGAAACGTAATAAAACTGGTACCTCCTTAAAACAAAACGATTACATAAATGATATATTACAAATGTAGTCAACTATGCCAACTTGTGCAGTTAAAAGAATCCCTTTGTGTTTAAAATTGATTTGACATGTCATGATGATTAGTCACAGGGTGCTGACCGTGCAAATTTGTCTTCTGCATAACATAACTGCATGGCACTGAGTGAGCACTACTTCAGTCTCAGCACTTAATCACATAAAGCCGATTACATTTGCATGTAACAGCGGCGAGGTGGAGGTAAACCAGAGGAGCAGCAAATGGACTAAATAATATAACCTGACAAGTGATTATTTCTCCATTTTTGTTCTATCAGAAACATTATGTTTGCTGCTCAGTTGGATGTGTCTGGTTGCGCTGATGATTCAGCATGTAAATGTGCCATAGGGACTGATTTAACAACTTTGCTGTGAGTGAGTGAAATAGACAGTGATAATCTGTTAGAGCATGCAAATCACTCGCAAAGGAAATGTTGTAAATCAGACTGAGACGTGTTCAGAGCAGCAATAAGGGCCAACAGCACACAGCTCATGCAATTTCCAAATGTGAATTTTATTATACAAGCCATAAACTATTACCTACATTGTATTTACAGATTTAAAGTCCCACTCTGTAAATTGACATTTAGCTTCTGTTTTTCACTGTCACACAGTGCAACAAAGGGTTGGTAAAACATTTAAAAATATATATACATATATATTCAGTAACATAAAATAGAAAATCATTGAAAAGTTAATTTATTTCTGCAACTAAACTCAAAACACAACTTTCATATATTGATTCCTTACACATAGTTTGTTTTAAGCAATTGTTTTTTTTTTTCTATTTTGCTGGTTATGGCTTACAGATAATGAAAACCCAAACTTCAGTTTCTCAAAAAAAAGAAATATATATTTTAAGACTACTTTTTAAAAGTATTATTAATACGGAAATGTTATGATGTGATCTACACAATCATTTTGGAGACAGCTGACTGGACAGTCAGTGACACCCTTGACCAAGGAGAGTATGCCACAAAAGGTCATTACTAAAGAAATTGGCTGTTCACAGAGTGCTGTATCCAAGAACATTATTGGAAAGGAAAAAGTGTGGTAGAAAAGGAGCACAGGCAACAGGGATAAACGCATCCTTAAGAGGATTGTGAAGCAAAGACCATTCAAGGGTTTGGTGAAGATTCACAAGGTGTGGAGTGCGACTGAAGACAGTCTTTCAAAATACACCCTAAGCAGGATATGGGCTGCAACTGTCAAACACCTTGTGTTAAGCCACTCCTAAACCAGTATCAGAATTTTCTTACCTGGGATTAAGATGAAACAGACTGGACTGTTGCTCAGTGGCCTTTAGTCCTCTTTTTAGATAAAAGTTATGTTGGATTTGACTTGGAAATGAGTGTAAATTTTCCACAGTCAGTGATGATTTATGGAGTTATGTCTTCTGCTGCTGTTGTACCAATACGTTTTATGAAATCCAAAGGCAGCACAGCCATCAACCAATTATTTCTTCCAACTGCTGACAAGCTGAGATGCTGATTTCATTTTCTTGTGGGAGCTGACGCCTTTCCACACAGTCAAACGTACCAATACCTGGTGTAAAGGCTATGATATCATTGCATTTGATTGGCCAACAAATCTATCTGACCTAAACTCCACACAGAAACCTTTGGGAATATTAAAGAGAAAGATGGTAGGCACCAGAACTAACAATGCAGATAAACTAAAGGCCAGGGTTCAAACAACCTAGGCTTCACTTACACCTCAACAAAGCTACAGACTGATCGCCTCCATGCAGCACTGCAATGATGCACTAATTCATGCTAAACAAGCCCCGACCACGTTTTGAGTGCAAATATTGTACAGGACATGGATATACTTGTCAGTAGACCCGCATATGTGTACTATGGCATAATGCAGCAATGTAAATATCTGTATGAATGTCAGACACCCAGTAATACTGCATGTTAAACAACCTTCCTCAGCCTATATGATGGTGGTCATAACATTATGGCTAAATGATTTATCACCACAAACTATCTCAAAATTGTGTATTAAATTCAAATCTTAGTTGTCTTTAAAAGCTGAAATGGCAGTATTGTATTAAAATGAAGAGCATTGCCTTAATAAAACACAGACTAAATCTTCTGGTTTTTTCTGGTTTTAGTTTAAAGAGGAAATAAAAAAGAGAATAAAATTATGTACAGGTCCTTCTCAAAATATTAGCATATTGTGATAAAGTTCATTATTTTCCATAATGTAATGATGAAAATTTAACATTCATATATTTTAGATTCATTGCACACTAACTGAAATATTTCAGGTATTTTGTTGTCTTAATACGGATGATTTTGGCATACAGCTCATGAAAACCCAAAATTCCTCTCACAAAATTAGCATATTATTAAAAGGGTCTCTAAACGAGCTATTAACCTAATCATCTGAATCAACGAGTTAACTCTAAACACCTGCAAAAGATTCCTGAGGCCTTTAAAACTCCCAGCCTGGTTCATCACTCAAAACCCCAGTCATGGGTAAGACTGCCGACCTGACTGCTGTCCAGAAGGCCACTATTGACACCCTCAAGCAAGAGGGTAAGACACAGAAAGAAATTTCTGAATGAATAGGCTGTTCCCAGAGTGCTGTATCAAGGCACCTCAGTGGGAAGTCTGTGGGAAGGAAAAAGTGTGGCAGAAAACGCTGCACAACGAGAAGAGGTGACCGGACCCTGAGGAAGATTGTGGAGAAGGGCCGATTCCAGACCTTGGGGGACCTGCGGAAGCAGTGGACTGAGTCTGGAGTAGAAACATCCAGAGCTACCGTGCACAGGCGTGTGCAGGAAATGGGCTACAGGTGCCGCATTCCCCAGGTCAAGCCACTTTTGAACCAGAAACAGCGGCAGAAGCGCCTGACCTGGGCTACCGAGAAGCAGCACAGGACTGTTGCTCAGTGGTCCAAAGTACTTTTTTCGGATGAAAGCAAATTCTGCATGTCATTCGGAAATCAAGGTGCCAGAGTCTGGAGGAAGACTGGGGAGAAGGAAATGCCAAAATGCCAGAAGTCCAGTGTCAAGTACCCACAGTCAGTGATGGTCTGGGGTGCCGTGTCAGCTGCTGGTGTTGGTCCACTGTGTTTTATCAAGGGCAGGGTCAATGCAGCTAGCTATCAGGAGATTTTGGAGCACTTCATGTTTCCATCTGCTGAAAAGCTTTATGGAGATGAAGATTTTATTTTTCAGCACAACCTGGCACCTGCTCACAGTGCCAAAACCACTGGTAAATGGTTTACTGACCATGGTATCACTGTGCTCAATTGGCCTGCCAACTCTCCTGACCTGAACCCCATAGAGAATCTGTGGGATATTGTGAAGAGAACGTTGAGAGACTCAAGACCCAACACTCTGGATGAGCTAAAGGCCGCTATCGAAGCATCCTGGGCCTCCATAAGACCTCAGCAGTGCCACAGGCTGATTGCCTCCATGCCACGCCGCATTGAAGCAGTCATTTCTGCAAAAGGATTCCCGACCAAGTATTGAGTGCATAACTGTACATGATTATTTGAAGGTTGACGTTTTTTGTATTAAAAACACTTTTCTTTTATTGGTCGGATGAAATATGCTAATTTTGTGAGATAGGAATTTTGGGTTTTCATGAGCTGTATGCCACAATCATCCGTATTAAGACAATAAAAGACCTGAAATATTTCAGTTAGTGTGCAATGAATCTAAAATATATGAATGTTAAATTTTCATCATGACATTATGGAAAGTAATGAACTTTATCACAATATGCTAATATTTTGAGAAGGACCTGTAATTCTGCACATTCCCATCAGCTCAAAACAAAAAAAAAACAAAAAAAACAAGTTACTGGTTTTAAGTTACAAAATGAAAGCAGGACTCGACCTCTCCCTCTTTCTTGCCCCTCTTTGAAACTGGTACCGCCAATCTTTTTCACAGTGAAACAGGGTTCATCTTTGCCGAGCGCAGCATGAGTGAGGGAGCTGAACCAGAGCCAGGAAGTCTGGTTAGTGTTAAAGTTGAACAGGGTACTTCTGACGTCTGACTTTATTTAACAGGCCAGCCACTATTTTCTATTTCAGAATACCTTGTTGTGATGTTTGGATGAAATGCCAATGAGGGAACAGATGGGGAGCATAATACTGTTGCTGTTGCTAAATCAAGTAACATCCTTAAGCTGAAACTGATTCTGGAGGCAATTCTCCTAATTTGAAGAAAATGAAATGAAATGTGGCTTTAAGTCTATTACTAATTCTCATACTGACTCACAAAACCAAATTACTCCACGTAGAGTCAATATGAGGACATTTGCTGAAGGTTAGATGAAATTTAAGTCATCTATTGGATGATAATCTGAAACAAACAAATGTAAAACCACTTTAACTGCTGTGACAAGTTCTTAGGAGTAAAATAAGGAATACTGAAATACTTGAACAAACCCTTTTTATTAGTGTAATGCTGGATGGGATAGAAGCATTATAATTTGAAATTCTAATTAGGTTAAACAAAGAACCATGCAAGGGCATGCTATAAATTATATATATATATATATATATATATATATATATATTCAAAGTCAGTTACATTCAAATTTGTTGCTGATTTTTTAAAATTGTGTTTATTATTGCAGTTGGTGAAAATGTTTTGTATCAAAGAAAACCCAAGTCACTGACTTGATGCAATCAATCCTCCTTGGCAGTTGGGATTGCCATCTAGTTAAAATATCTCCCTAGGAAAATTACTTCAGCTGAGTTGAAAATTACTTAGGCAATGGTCAAAAGAACACAAAACTATTAGAACATAAAACATTAAAATTTCTTCTAGAAAGACAAGTTTCAGCATAGGAGAACAGATTAATATCTAAAATATCCACCATAATACGTTTCTCTATTATTATTATATTTTATTTTCCATGGCTTAGGTTAGAAATTTGAGCTAGTAGTTTCAATGTTTCTCAACACCCAGGTTGCAAGTTAATCATCCCAACATTTTAAATTATAGTTTTGTAACTGTTTTGTATTTGCTTATTATTCATTTCAGAAAAGGTCCCTTTAAAATAATAAAATTAAATAAAATTCTTACCTCTGCTTCTCTCCTCCTCCATCCTGGGGCATGGCATGTTGTTGCATGGGTAGGCCTCCTCCTCCTGGCTTGGGGTTGATCCAAGTGGATAACTTAGAGGACGTGAGGTGGTCACTGAGCTAGATGGCCGAGAGCTGGCACAGTTCTAGAAAAAAAAAAACAGTTAAGTCATCTGATGCGACCACATTCCTTAGCAGATGATTCGTTATTTAAAAAGTATTATAAACAGTTTGTTTTTGTCTTCTGTCTCTGTTGAGCTGTTAGTAAATAGGACTCTTCCCTCCATTTATTTCTAAACGTGTGTCATTTTATTACTATGAAACAGGTCCAAATTCAAGCATGAAAGTCAATGTAGTGCCTTCATTTTTGTGTTTTTGGTCATTGTTCTTTGTAGTGATTGACATTAAAATAATCTTACAATAATTAACTGCTATAGGTTTTCCATTTTTAATTATTACAAAATTTAACATGAGTAGTTAATGTTTAATTTAGAGTGAGTGTGTCCCTTATTTATGCACAAGCTTTGCCTTTGCCCCAAAAATAATCATCAGTCACACATGAAAAAAAAGGCTCCTAAACAGTGTGGGGATGTTAACAGGCTTTAGAGACTCTTACATGCATCCATCACATGGGAAATACCTAGGGCATGCCATTCAGTTGTTTTCTGCTTTATTGCATATGCCACAAATACAATTACAACAATACAAATGCATGCACAGATACATGATGCAGTAAACCTTTACTAACTAAAAGTCCCAGCAACAAAACTGATGTTGATTAGATGAGTCCTGCAACATCATGTAGCCAGTTTCAACTGTCTACTCGTGAAAACGTACTTTTTTCAGTTGATTGATTAAAACTGGTCAAAACTTGAAATAAGATTTGAAAAAAAAAAAAAAAAAACTAATCCCTTTCTTATTTATATCTATATTTCAAGGGTTTCATATGTGGGGAGCAGTGGGAAGGGGGAGGGGGAGGTGTTTTTTATTTGGACTCGGCAACTGACAGCTTTATTTCACAAAGCAATCCGACTGTGTGTGTGTGCAAGACGGAGGTCAGGGTAGGTCAAGAGGTATGTGGTATCAAACGGGCCAGTGACACTGCCAAATGTGGCCGTGTATGTGTGAGTACATATATAACCATACACCCCAAGGGTTAAAAAAAGGAGAGCATGCGTTTTACACCTGAATGTAGAACAACAATAAGGAAGAGGTCGAAAGAGGTTGATGGTAGTGTGGAATTAAAGAGGGGAGATTTCCTGACTGGGTTTGATGGAATTTATATATGATATTGTCAAGGTTATGTGTGTCCTATCACAGTAAAATAACCAATTGGTAAGTTAAATAGTTGACAATTCATGTAAATGACTAACTTTGTTCATTGTCGAAATATTGTAAATGACTGTGATAGATCTGTTTTATCTTTTTCAAGGAAATCCCAAATAAGACTGCTAATCTTATCTTGCATATTAATTATGGAAAAGCAGCATGTATTTGTCTAGGCTACTGTTATTGTTTATGTAAAAATATTAAAGGGAGACCAACAGTTTCAAACAGCTTTTCTATATTTAAGTTCCTTAAGTCCTATTGAAGTGAATTATCCCATTGAATTAAATCTTCACAGGCACACAATAAACCATTTAAACCCCTTTATCTCTGTCTAGTGCAATATGTCTCCGAATGACCCCATATGCCGCAACAGCATCGAAAATTCTCTTTACACCTCACCTCAAAGGCACAATATCCAATCCTATGTTTTACAACAAGAGGATATATAGGGGCATGTGCGGTCATCTAGAGCCAAATGTCTCCTATCTAACCACAGGACAGGTAGATACAGTATTTCAACCAGGATTTATAGCACAAAACAGCATTTGCTAAAAACTATCAGGCGGCGGCAATGGCTTAAAAAAATGCATTCTGGTAGCGGAACCTGGCAAGATTGGAAAATTACCACCATGGGAGGGGAAAGGATGCAGTAAAAATGATGCTAGATGGGGGTCCCTCAATGATAACAGGAGCAGCCAATATATCAACCTGCACCTGGTGGCAAACCACCTCCCCTCAAACTCAGCACACTGACATATACACATGCACATTTTACCCTGTCTATTTGTTTATTTGCTTCAATCCTTACATTGTCCATCTCTGGCTAGAACAGGTCAAAGGAAAGGTGTAAGGGCATGCTGAGTTTTCAATCTCCTGCTCATAAATGGCTTCAAGGGAGAGGTTAAAGCACGTGTGTGGGTCAGAGTGCAGAGGGAGGAGCAGGACAAAGTATTTCTGGAGATTAAATGTGACACAACACCATGACAAGAAGTATTGTGTGTGTGTGTGTGTGTGTATGTGCGTGTACAAGTGATGGAGGATGCACGCAACACGCCATAGGCAGTGGAGGTTAGAGTGATGAGTGGGTGTTTGTAAAGGGCTAAGGTTCATAATTGCACCTTTAAGTGCAGGAGTTGTATCTTTCCATGTGCTGGACTTTTAAAAGGTGCTGTGTCGGCAACAATCTTTCTTCATGCACAGACACACAAACACACACTTGCAGCATCCCACAGTTTCAGCTAAACAGCAGTGTCCAACAGGGTATAAATACTGCCCTGACACTTTAATGTCAGGGGAAGGCTTGTCCAGGATTAGAAACTTGTAACCCACTGCAAGCTTGACATTGCTGGGATGAAGGTGATGCAATTAGGAGAGGGAGAAAGGTCAGAAGGGGTGTGGGGGCTATTATGGAGGGTCTACGTTTGATGTATAAGGGCATCTAACATAGGCTGTCGACCCGTAAGAGGCTATTAGATGCTGCTTTTGAGTCGTTGGCATTGTAGGAGTTGCTTTTTCTGTCACATGAGAAGCAAAATTCAGTTAGTTCCACACACATTTAACCACAGAATTCATAAGGACACGAGGACCTGCATGAACATTCCTTCAATTGAAAATTAAAAACTACTTACAGAAAAATTAAGGGCTTTTCTTCTCTCCTTGATCCTGTTGACAGTACTCCAAACCTGGAAAAAAAAAATTTCGCAAAAGCAAAAAGCAAAATATATATATATGTAATAACACTCAGTGAATCATGTTTTAGTAAATAAAAGCAAAATCTCAATCTCTGTGCGGACAGTCAAGTACATAAAAGAAGGAAGAGCACTAAAAAGTTAAAGAATAATAGCATATCAGGATTACGCTGCAGACAGTATCATGGAGGAGCTGGCATGGTGCAAATGTGCAAGTGAGGGTGTTCTAGTGTGTCCCAGTGCTAATGGGACTTGAAAGTGACACATAGAGCTGGCACACTAAGGAGACAACTTCAAGCTATCATCTGTCAACATGGAGCGGAGGGGCCAACAAATGGAGCTATTGGAGGAGAAGGGACCGCCCTAGCAGAACAGATTACATTTTTACACTCGAGATGAAACTCTGTACTTGCACACCTTTATTTAATGCACATATAGCACCACAAAAGAGTGTCACTGATGTGAGCATACAGACACTTATACATAGAAAAATAACCATCACCAAATTATAAACGACACCAGAATTTTATTAGGAAAACGTTATGGAAAATGCAGACTGTGTTGGAAAAGCTAATTTCATCTTAACAACTTCCGCAGGTATTGAAAAGATAAACAGAGGCAAGGAACTGCAATCAATTAACTGATTATCATCAATCTATCAATCTAAGGTCTTCTGGAAGAAAAAAAGTGCTGGAGGTTTGCTTGTTTGATGCATTCAGGAGAGTGATAAGTAAAATCAAAGAAAGAAAGACACAAAAGAAATAACCAATAAAAAAAAAAGCAATAAACAGCTGTTGTTCATCAATTTGGAGAGAGATAAAAGGGCATTTCCAAATATTTGGTTACACATTACTCTACAGTAAGAAAGATTATTGACAAGTGGGAAAGAATTTAAAGATTCATAGCTGTTGGTCTTCCGTGCAAACAAGTACCTGCCAAGACAAAAATCAAGCAAACAAAAAAGTATAATTCTACTACCGGCTCAGTTGTAGCTTGACATTTGTTTATGACTACATTTAGAAAAAGACTAAACAAGTCTGGTTACTTCTCTCCGAAAGAGACATAAGCAGCTTATGTTTGCAAAGCACAAACCACAATATGTCTTGCACAAGGTTCTTCTACCAGATGAGACAAAAGTGGACATATCTGGACATAAAGGCAGGTTGCCACATTCCGTCAAAAAACATAGCATGTCAACATCTTAATAACCCTTATCAGTGTCAATGCACAGTGGTGGAGGACTGGGCTTGTTTGGCAGCCTCAGAACTTTTATTACCGCAGGGACGATAAAAGAGATATTCCCAAGCAAAGACACAAACTGGCAATTGAATGACTGAAAATAAATCAGGGTGTTAACTGTTTAAGTCCAAATCTCAACATATGCCAAGTTTAATAATTTAAACTTACTTTCAAAATGAAAAAGGGGTAACTTCTGAAATAATAACGGTACCATGTTATACAAAAAAGAGAACAGCGTTGTGTTGTTGCTGCTAAATATATTTCTAAAGCTTTTGTGTCAGGTTTGGTTCTGACTTTTTAACAAATTAAATTAGTTTCTGATAAAGGGATTATGATATATAATATGATATATTGTCTTGTTGTCCATCAGTTTTTTTATTTGACTCACTTTACAAACTTATAGGGACCGATTTAGTTTTTTGTTGCTGTCCACTTATTTTTTCTTACTATTGCTACTAAGAATTTGTTGTAACATTTAAATGATTTAACATATCAATAACCTATGCTCAAAGCTGTAAACAATGCTTTACAACAGATCACATATAGACTTCCATGAAAACCGTACTGGTACATATGCGTTCTGCATAGTTGTGTGTGTCCGTGCCATTCTCGTGCACATCATCAGTACAAACTGTAAATTTGTAGCGGCTGGGCACTCATCACTACAGCCTGTCCCAGCCCGGCCCACAACATTAGTGAATATGCATTATGGCTTATGGCTTCATTAAGTCACCAAGCGTTATAAGTTATGACATGGCACCAAGCACACACACATGTTCCAGAGACAGTATGTGTATACAATGGATGTTTTGCATACAAACCACTGCTGAAGCCTCTATATATAGAAGGAAGGGCAGAATCAGAAGTGAACCCTGTCATAATTTCTGACAACATCCTAACAAGGCCTTCAATACAGCACATATGTGAGTAAAACAACATTGTATAACATTTCTTGAATGGGAAATCACGACTTGGGATTTCACTGATATCAAAAACATCCTGCATGCTAAGATAATTACGTGACACAACTTAATTAATCATTTGACAATGAGGAGAAGGGCATTGTTTTAGAATATCATAATGTGTTTAAGGAGGTTTTAACAGACTCAAGGTTTAGACATGAAGCAAAGCATGTAAATGGTTGCAAAGCAATTTCCATATAAAAGCAGTGCGCCCAACAACACCTGCTGAAATCCTTGGAGTTGATGGAAATAAAAGGTCATCAAAGCGTGGGATTACAAGGTGACCACCAAGGAAAAGCTAATTGCAGTGAATAATGGGCAGCTATTGTCAGGTAATTAGCAATTAAGCATTGCATTTTAAGTGTAATAGCAGCAGGCAAAGTCTATACTCTATTCCACAGTTTATTATTTAGCTTGAAAACCTCATGGCTCATGAAAGCCCATTCTGACTTTCAAGCACTATAATAATTCACCGCCATATTTTTGCATATCAAAGCCATATTTTCTCATTATTTGTTTTAAATGGGTAACAATTTAAAGTAGTTAAAAACTGAGTGATCTCAATCTTTTCTTCATATCTGAGCTGTATATCAGCTGTCATTAAATGAATTTCTATGACAGATACCGTCCAACCAGTCAAGCATTGTCTAACACTGACTACATAAATCGCATTCAAACAGGATTTAAAAAAGCAACAACTTTTGTCCATGTGAGGGCAACTGCTTCTCAGTTCTAGTTCAAAAGGTGTTTGCCTATTTTCACACAAAGTTAGATTTCACATCTGTTTTCTTTGACCGTTCAATCTGTGAAAGTTTCCGAAACTTATGGAAGGATTTTGCACCTAAATCATTTTATCCTTTCTGTGGAGGAGGAAACCACATCAGTATTCTCACTGACTTCTCTGTAACATGAAGGACTCAGTTGTCTATACAGAGAACTGCAACTTGGAGGTGGGGAGCGCGGCACACACCAATTTCTATATGCAAATGGACCGAGTGCTGCCAGCCTGGTGTTAGTATGGATAGGTTGTAGTCTTGGCAAGAAGCTAGCCTGGGCAGTACTGCTTCAAATCCATTCATGCATCAGCCATGGAGAGGCGCACCAATCCTATGGAATGGATATGCTGCAACTGCAACAAGCTCACCTACAGCTTACCTATCTACCCCGCCCACCCCTGTTGGGGGGTTTTGTTATGCTTAACATATCTGCGAAACTCAAATTTGCTATAATTTTTGATAGAGAATCCAATGCACTTCAGAAGAACTCAACAAGACCTAGCAAAGACTGTCTTCCTTATGGCTGATTTTTGACTTCTACTATAGTCTTAATTGACTGGGAGGAGTGCTTCTGCAAAAGAGGTAATTTGGTGAAGAATGAGCTTTGAGGGCCACTTGTTAAAAAAGTTTGTGTAAATAAATACAAAAAACAAAAACATCCTTGGCTTATTTGATCATCTTACTGAAATGAAAGACTAGAAGCAAAACAACATTTTAAATACTGACATCATTTCTGGTGATCTTCTGTACAGTTTTGTATACAACCTGAATTTTTGATTTTATGAACCTGTCTGACATCCAAAACAGAAGACGATCAGAATGAATCTGAACAGAATATGCTACTTTTAAAGGCGACAAAGGTTCAGAAGAAGGAGGATATGTACAGATTTGAAGATGGTTCTGCTCATCTTCTTAACACAAATTCGGATTCCTCTTGCAAATTAGAACATGAAGTTGTTCAAATACCATAAAAACCTCATGGTCAAAATCAACTTCAGAGTTAGAAAAATTATTTCTGCACATTAAAAAAGCCACTTAAGCAGGAATGCGTGTTAATTTATTTTACAATGTAAGGGGTCAACCCTCCAGCATCTGTATTGTCAATACATTGCCTATGACTCAGGGACAGCTTTTTATGCCCTAGAGAAGACATGAATACAGAGAAGAAAGAGAAAATACAAAAATAAGGGCAGGAAATTGAAATGTGGTAGAGATTTATAGTCTTGGATGTTCAGATGGACGAAGGTACTAACAAATAATTGAAAAGTGGGAGGTCATGTAATGTTGTCCATTTACCTTGTAAATGCTTCATCTGAAGCAACAAAAGACAAATAACCTTTGAATTTTTCAGAACTGAAGAATCGTCAACTGAGTTTCATTCAAGCCACAGACAAGATGATTGCTTGTTAGATTTACTTTAATTGTTTTGCAAGGAAATGTAAATCAACTTTGCTTCTTTACATGGTGTGTTAGTGCCTTCATACTTCAGAGATCAAATTACATTTTAATCATACCTCACATAATCTGAAATCTTGCATTACTGCATAGAAGCTGGGAATGTTTTTCTTAAGTTCGAATGTTTAAATAAATGCATTTAATTTAAAATAAACTCTAACCTTGAAAATGAGCTTAAGAAGATGCTCCAGTGCTGTTTCACCCACATATACGACATGTTAGTCTTATCTACATAAACTACGAGCAGCATTTTACAATGGGATCCAATAAATGCCATCCTTCTTTGTCAATACTTACCCACTTTGATCCCCCACAATGCTGCAACTCCAAAGCTCAAAGCGTGGTTTAAGGACAAATGGCAATACTTGGGTTGCATTTTTGTGGCAACCACTTATAATGTAAATGCAAAGATAATTAACTTTAATATAGACCTGATAAGTGCAAACAAACAAAAAAGATTATTATTTAAGCACATTGCTCAATGGTGTCCAAATATTTTAGTTAGATGTTTGCAGAAAATGGATCTGTGAACTGTTGTAGACCTGAAAAAATAGAACTCACATATTTGCCCTAATTAAAGAAAGGCATACGACATCCTAATTATTTTGGTGATTTTTTTTTTATTTTCTTCCTCTAGGAAATATTTTTAGCATCTTCAACAAGATCGGTACATGCATACCAGTCGAAGATGCTTGCTTTATTTACTGCTTGTGTACTTTACTGGATTTTGTACTTGTATGTATAAAGATATTAAAATGAAAGGGGAAAAAAACATGATTGATAACATCCAAAAACACAGAACACCTTACATTTTCCATTTTACAATGATTTTTATTTAGCTGCATCTTTGATTAAAGACATCTACTCGTACTCGTACTCGTCGTCTTCCGCTTTATCCGGGACCGGGTCGCGGGGGCAGCACACTCAGCAGAGACGCCCGGACGTCCCTCTCCCCAGACACCTCCTCCAAGGCGTTCCCAGGCCAGCCTAGAGACATAGTCCCCTCCAGCGTATCCTGGGCCGTCCCCTGGGACTCCTCCCGGTGGGACGTGCCCGGAACACCTCCCAAGGAAGGCGTCTAGGAGGCATCCGGTATAGATGCCCGAGCCACCTCAACTGGCTCCTCTCGATGTGGAGGAGCAGCGGCTCTACTCCGATCCCCTCCCGGATGGCCGAGCTCCTCACCCTATCTCTAAGGGAGTGCCCAGCCACCCTACGGAGGAAGCTCATTTCAGCCGCTTGTATCCGGGATCTCGTTCTTTCGGTCATGACCCAAAGTTCATGGCCATAGGTGAGGGTAGGAACGTAGACCGACCGGTAAATCGAGAGCTTCGCTTTTCGGCTCAGCTCTCTCTTCACCACAACAGACCAGCACAGTCCCCCCATTACTGTGGCAGCTGCACTGATCCGTCTGTCAATCTCCCGCTCCATTCTTCCCTCACTCATGAACAAGACCCCGAGATACTTAAACTCCTCCACTTGAGGCAGGAACTCCCCTCGAACCTGAAGAGGACAAGCCACCCTTTTCCGGTCAAGAACCATGGCCTCGGACTTGGAGGAGCTGATTTTCATCCCTGCCGCTTCACACTCGGCTGCGAACCGCCCCAGTGCGTGCTGTAGGTCTTGGCTAGAGGGGGCCAGCAGGACCACGTCATCTGCAAAAAGAAGAGACGAAATCCTCTGGTCCCCAAACCAGACCCCCTCCGGCCCTTGGCTGCGCCTAGAAATCCTGTCCATAAAAGTTATGAACAGGACTGGTGACAAAGGGCAGCCCTGCCGGAGTCCAACATGCACCGGGAACAGGTCCGACTTAGTGCCGGCAACGTGAACCAAACTCCTGCTCCGCTCGTACAGGGACCGGATGGCCCCTAGTGAAGGGCCCCCGATTCCATACTCCTGGAGCACCCCCCACAGGGCATCATGAGGTACACAGTCGAATGCTTTCTCCAGGTCCACAAAACACATGTGGACCGGTTGGGCAAACTCCCATGAACCCTCGAGTACCCTGTAGAGGGTATAGAACTGGTCCAGTGTTCCACAGCCGGGACGAAAACCACACTGCTCCTCCTGAAGCTGGGGTTTGATTATCGGCCGGACTCTCCTCTCCAAAACCCTGGCATAGGCCTTACCAGGGAGGCTGAGGAGTGTGATCCCCCTGTAGTTGGAACACACCCTCCGGTCACCCTTCTTATGTAGGGGGACCACCACCCCAGTCTGCCAATCCAGAGGCACTGTCCCCGTCTGCCACGCAATGTTGAAGAGGCGTGTCAACCATGACAGCCCCACAACATCCAAAGACTTGAGGTACTCAGGGCGGATCTCATCCAACCCCGAAGCCCTGCCACCGCGGAGCTTTTTAACCACCTCGGTGACTTCAGCCTGGGTGACGAAAGAGTCCAACTTTGAGTCTCCAGCCTCTGTTTCCACCAGGGAATGCGTGATGGCAGGATTGAGGAGATCCTCGAAGTACTCCTTCCACCCCCCGATAATGTCCCCAGTCGAGGTCAGCATCTCCCCACCCCCACTGTATACAGTGTTGGCAAAGCACTGCTTCCCCCTCCTGAGGCGCCGGACGGTTTGCCAGAATCGCTTCGTGGCCAACCGGTAGTCCTTCTCCATGGCCTCACGAACTCCTCCCAGGTCCGAGTTTTTGCCTCTGCCACCGCCCGGGCCGCGGCACGCTTGGCCCCACGGTACCCGTCAGCCGCCTCAGGAGTCCCACAAGCCAACCACAACCGATAGGACTCCTTCAGCTTGACAGCATCCCTTACTGCCGGTGTCCACCACCGGGTTCGAGGATTGCCGCCACGACAGGCACCGCAGACCTTACGGCCGCAGCTATGGGAGGCAGCATCGAAAATAGATGCGGAGAACATGGTCCACTCGGACTCTATGTCTCCAACATCCCTCGGAATCTGGTCAAAGCTCTCCCAGAGGTGAGAGTTGAATACATCCCTGGCCAAGGGGTCCGCCAGACGTTCCCAGCAGACCCTCACTGTGCACTTGGGCCTGCCAAGTCTGTCCGGCTTTCCCCTCCCCCAGCGGATCCAACTCACCACCAGGTGGTGATCAGTGGATAGCTCAGCCCCTCTCTTCACCCGAGTGTCCAAAATATGCGGTCTGATGATACGACAACAAAGTCGATCATTGACCTCCTGCGTAGGGTGTCCTGGTGTTTGAACATCCCATCCCAAAAGAAAAAAAATTTAAGGTAAAATTTTGAGTAAAGACATCCCATTACTCAAAATTTTACCTTAAATTTTTTTTAAGCATCTATCCACATGAATCACCTATGTTGACAGGCCAAATTTGTACCATTGTGGTTGGAAGCCACACAGTATTCCTATGAGGGCAGGACTTGAGGAGAAGTGTGATGTAGAGTATTTCAAGAACTCCCAGCATAAACTGAGGGAGACAACAGAGCACGACAAACAAGTACTGGTAGCTACTTATTTACCTTTAAAAGCTGGTACATGAATCTGATAATCTATGCTAATTGCGTGGCTCGGAGATAAGCTAACTACTATTAGAAATATAAGCTACTAATGCATTTCTTTGCATTTTATCTATTCAAACACTAAACAATCACATTCACTATGAAGAGTTGCACAGCACTATAGCCTCTTTCACATCGTAGTTCCATTATAAACACGAAGCCCCCCATTAGGGATCACTTTGTCCTTTCACATCATACAAGTTGATCCACCGAGATCAAGGACCCTGGGTGCTTTTGTGCCTCCTAGCCCTTTCTTCCAAATATATTCAGTGCTTTGCAACTAACCATTGCTGTGTACCACCTTCAACACATTATTTTCTGCATCAAATTATGCTGATCAGTGTTTTGCTCAAGCAATATGGCCACACAATGATGATTGACATCTCCATTCTGTGCGCACCCACGGACTTGCTGCTGTCTTTGTGTTGTATTACATCAAACTTGTTTCACCATTCTGTGGTTACGAGTTATGTATACTAAAGATTAGTACATCCCATAACAAAGGTTTATTAGTGCAGCTATCACTAAGTTTTACAGAGATGGCAGCCATTATGGATTTTGAGTTCCGAGTTAGAGAGAATAATCCTACACAACCAATTTGTGATTCTGACCTCAAGACACCTTCTTGTTAATAACTTGAATATTTTGATTTCAGAGTAAAAATTAAATGCACATTTAAACAGCAGGTCAGAAGACTTGGTTTTTTGTATTTTTTTACACTATGAAAAAAACAACTGACAATGTCCAAGTCCTGTTGTCTTACTCTTTAGAAAATTCCAGTGAGGTGGCACTTTTTTATTAGTTTTTGCTGTGGTGGTCCTTGTTATAAAAAGTTTAATAACTACTGCTAGAACATGTTTAAATTGTAATCTCATCCCAACATTGTTCTTTTTTCAATCATTCATTGCAAACTTTGTTGCACACAGTATTTTTGCTATCCTGCTATGGTTCCTGCACTGGGCCATGCAAAGCCCTGGCCAGGAGCTTTGTCAGGATGCTAAATGGAGTGCCGTGAGTTTAAAAACTTAAAGAGGCAGTGAAATATTAGCCAATGTGGGTGAGGAATGAGTGGCTGAGAACCGCAGCGTGTCAGTGTTAAATGGTCGGACTCGGATGCATATAAGTTAGTCCAAGCATGAAGGGCAGTGGGATGCTCGCATGGAAACGATGTCCCCTCCCCTCACTCCACTCACCCACAAAAAACGCATTCACACACGCACACACTCTGTCACACCCCACCCACATGGCTTTTAAGCAAGAAGCCCATCAGAAACTTGTCATTTCTCTCATTCACTCCGACAGCCTTGAGACACAATGCAGACTTACCTCTGTGTTGTACACCCCATATATCAGAAAGATGAACAGGCCCTGGAAACACAGACAAAGAAAGAAAGAGGAGAGAAAGAAGAGGACAAAGTTGTAACTGTTGTTTTCTCTTTTATCCTGTTTTTGTTAAATAAATTAAAGAAAAGTAGAGGATATTGATGAGTACAGGTAAGGTGAAATGTAGTGAAAGATGACGAAGAACTTCTGCAAACTGGACCATCTTTGTGAAGCTCAGCTTACACTTGTTTCCTTCTTAATGCCCAGTTTAGGCAACACAAACCAATCAAAGGGTGAAATCCAAGGTTCCACCCAGACTCACTCAGGTAAAAAATCTCAAGTGCTTGTGTTCATTTTGTGTTTTTATTGTAAATGTAAATGCACATCCAGAAAAAAAACACATGCTACATATTCCCAATCACCTACATCAAAAGCATGCATCCAAAATAAATGAATTGAAAACAAAACTGAACTAACCTATTACATATCTAAATGCACAAACAGTTACACACACACAAAGAGAGCAACTTGAGCCAGACAAGACTATCAAGGAAAACCATTGAAGGAAAGCGGAGAAAAAGAGAAACAGGGGGAACATAATGAAAGAATGACAGACAAAAGAAGATATTTCAAGTTCACAAAACTCACAGCTAGTACCCAGTGTGCAAGAATGCCATGCCCTTGGAGACAAAAAAGCCTGCACTTTGTATTTGATTCAAATCCATTGTGGCATTCACTGAATGTACAAGCTGTGCATTCGCCTTCAGGCCATAATGTAATCCTTTAGCCGCAATGAAAAAAGTGAGAACAACAATCTCCGAGCGCTGATTTAACTGTGCCACTAAAGATGTACCGAGAGAAATGAAAAGGCAGTTAAAATCCTATAAATTTCAAGGCTGATAGACACACTAGATGCTTTGATAAGATAACACAATGTTAATGTGGACAAAGCTACCACAAACACAAAAAAAACCTTTAAGAGGAGATCTCTCCCCTTCCACTGCCAAGTGTTTTTGTTGCTACAATGTAAAAAGTGGGGGTAAGGACGTACCACGACCAGGCACAACACGGTCAATGCATCAATCAAGTTTGCTCAGAGCATCCAATTTTTCCCAGAGGGAGATCTTGATGCATCAACACTGACAACATGATTTGGGGGCCCATCCTGAGTGGCTGGGTGACAATGCCTGGTGACGACCTCTTGCTCGAGCTAAAGCCAGTTCACCTCCTGTGGGCTGCGGCTGACCCCCAAGGATTGAACTGCCCTGTTTATCGTAATGACAACTTAGGACATCCATCCTTTGACACACACAAGCTAAAGACCGTTGGCAATCTGATGCTGGGATCTCTGATATTAGAATTTTCATTTCTTAATTATGAATCCAAATAAAACTAGTCAAAAACATTTTTTTTGTTTAATTTTGTGGCACAAGTGGCCTTTTTTATTTTGTAAGTTGACCGACCAGAAATGTGGTGAGGGAGAGAGACATGTAGCAAAGGTCAACGGCTCAGGACTCAAACCCGTGACGGCTGCGTCAAGGATTGTAACCTCCATACGTGGGTCACACCACCGATGTGCCACAAATCAATCAAAACTTATGATGAAATAAAATAACACAATGGAGAGATTGGTAAGGTTTGTTAGGACAGCTGACTAAACATATATGATAAGCCTCCATTCATAAAAAGTTGCATAACTTTACTCAGCATGTCATGTAACTAGAGTTACATACATGAAAAGGTATTTAAATCCCCTGAACCTTTCCATATTGGTTTGCTTTGGAACCACAAAACTCAATGTATTATATTGGGATCTATTCTGAAGGACCAACAGAAAGTAGTACATAATTGTGAACGTGATACATGGTTTTCTTTTGACATTTGTTTTTTGTATTTGGTGCTCTCATTTGTCATTGTTACCCCAATGTTCTGTTAATTTATTGGATCTCATCTGAATCTGGCCTCTATGAGTGGCAAGAAGAATGCCCCCTTGGAAAAAAAAAACTGAAAGAAGTACCATTTACAACTTTTGGTCTACATCCAAACAGCTACAGCTATGTGTGGTGGAAAACCAACATGGTGAAACTTGGTGGTGGGGGCAATATGCTGTTGGGATGTTTTTTGGGGAGGGGGTTCTGCAGGGACACAAAAGGTGCACTGATTTAATGGGTAGATGGACGGAGCTACGCACAGGGAAATCTTGGAATAAAACCTGTTACAGGCTGCAAAATACTTGAGATTGTGCCAGAGGTTCACCTTCCAGTAGGACAGCAACCCTAAACATACAGTAAGAGCTACAATGCAATGGCTTAGATCTGAGGATATTTGTTAGAACGACCTAGTCAAAGTTGGGATGTAAATCTGATTAGGAGTCTGTAGCAATATCTGAATACTGAATACCAAAGATGTGTAGAATTTTTCGGATAGTATGAAATGGGTTGTTTCCGGTACCAAATTGAATTAGGTTGGGAGGAAACGTTACCACATATGTACCCAGTGGCATAATTTCCCCTCTAGTAAACTTTTCTGAATAATCATGAGATAATTGTAAAATAACCCTCAAAACATGTGTACAGTTTAACCTTTTAAGACTTTAAATTATGCCATATTTTCTTTGTTGTCGTGATTGCTCATTGGGCTAGTCAACCCTTAAGAAATAACGTACCTAAATGACTCTAAGCCACATGGTAACAATAGACAAGGAACAGATTATAAAATATTGTTTTCAATTTATCAGCTGTCAAAGCAGGTACGATATGTTCATTGGTTTGCATGAGGCCTTCAGAAGACTTTTTATTCACTCTACAACAGCTTTCATGTATCTGCTGGTCTAAATCTTCTGTTCTCTAAAGTCAACAGTGTCCAGTGCTGGAAATTCAAACGCCAAATAAAAAGGTTTAGCAAGTATGGTTAAAAATGATCTACTTAACCACAAACACATTCACTTGAATAGACAAGCAAGTGTATGCATGTACAAAGATATCAAATACAACACTGTGGGGGTAATAGGCATCACATATTCTATTGTATTGCATTAGAATTGCAATTTTCAGCTCATTGTTGCAATTTAATTATCATGTTTTTGATCATTGCTCTTATTTGTAATTAATCTTTTGTTGTGAAGCAAACAAAGTGAGGAGAGCATACCATGCATATTAGGAAAAATGATCTTTTAACATCTAATTGAGTTAAAAATAAGATGGATTATTTAAAATGTTAATTCATTAATATCTGCACTGAAAAACAAACACACAAGAAAATGGGGGCACATTATTTAAATTCCAGCATGCTTTTCTGAACTCAGTCCTGTTTCTTTTGAACTCAGCACAAGATGCTGGCCAATTTATGCAAAGAGTGAACGCAATTACTATCAAAAGTATTTCTACACTGTACATCAAACAGAGGAGCATATATTAATTTGCTCTCCTCTAATTAGCAAACAATTGTATGTTTAAAAAGTTAAAGTTAACACAGTGTTGTATCAAAAACATCATCACCCCAGAGAAATGTACTTTGCTGCAATACAACAGAAAATAGCACTTGTTTAAATAAACAAGTAGGGCTCTTCTTCTCACAGACACAGAGTTTTGTCTGGGAAAGTAGAAAAAAAAACTAATCAAAGTTGTCCTAATGCCACCACCTTATTGGGCTGGTATTCGCAGGACAACCCTTAACAGACCAAAATATTATTTGATAAGATATTAAAATATTAATATTAAATAATATATTCATATGCATAATTACAACAATATTATTTCTTGTAACACCAAGAAATGATATCAATTCCATTCAGTTTTATTTATATAGCGCCAATTCACAACACATGTTGTCTCAAGGCACTTCACAAAGGGTTTGTAATGGTGCAGGGTTGTTGGGGAGGTTAGAATAAACTACAGAGTGTTAGAGATTGGTCATTTTAGAATGGGCTATCTGTGTGGGTACTAAGTCAAATAATAAACTGATAAAGTTTGTCCATCTAGAGCCCACTGGTTGCCATTGTTATACTAAAAAACACAAGGATTGGGGGTACCTCTCTCTGTCAGACTGATTATAACCATTGGAAAGAGAAATGGCCACACAGGTAGCAGAAATTAAAAGAGTCCAGTTTGTTCATGTAAATGATAAATAATCCTCAAACACCAGGGTTAATTGCGGAGTACCACAGGGTTCAGTACTTGGGCCAATTCTCTTCACTATATACATGCTTCCAATAGGTAAAATTATCAGGCAGCATAGGATAAATTTTCACTGTTATGCAGATGATACTCAGTTTTACTTATCCATAAACCCTGATGAGCCCAACCAGTTACACAGACTACAAGCATGTCAAGGCATAAAAATTTGGATGACTTTAAATTTTCTGCTTCTAAATTCAGACAAGACAGAAGTTGTCGTCGTTGGACCGGAGTTTTTGAAAAGGAAACTGCTTAGTCAATCACTTAACCTGGATGGCATTAAATTGACTTCCAGTAATAAAGTAAAAAACCTTGGTGTTATTTTTGACCAGGACATGTCATTTAAATCCCATATTAAACAGGTTTCTAGGGATTCCGTCTTTCACCTCTGGAACATTGCTAAAATTAGAAATATCCTATCCAGGAGTTACACTGAAAAACTAGTCCATGCATTTGTTACTTCAAGGCTGGACTATTGTAATTTTTACTATCAGGATGTCTACAAAATGCAGTTAAAAGTCTTCAGCTGATTCAAAATGCTGCAGAAAGAGTTCTGATGAAAATCAAAAAGAGAGATCATATTTCTTCTATTTTAGCTTCCCTTCATTTGCCCCCTGTTAAATCCAGAATAGAATAAAAAAGTTTCCTTCTCACATATAAAGCCCTTAACGATCTAGCTCCATCATACATCACAGATCTGATTGTTCCATATATTCCTAACACAGCACTTCTTTCTCAGACTGCAGGTTTACTGGTGGTTCCTAGAGTCTCTACAAGTAGAATAGGAGGCAGATCCTTTAGTTTTCAGGCTCCTCTCCTGTGGAACCAGCTCCCAGTTTTAGTCTGTGAGGCAGACACCCTGTCTACTTTTAAGGCTAGGCTAAAAAACTTGCCTTTTTGATAAAGCTTCTACAGGGGTTGGACAATGAAACTGAAACACCTGGTTTTAGATCACAATAATTTATTAGTATGGTGTAGGGCCTCCTTTTGCGGCCAATACAGCGTCAATTCGTCTTGGGAAAGACATATACAAGTCCTGCACAGTGGTCAGAGGGATTTTAAGCCATTCTTCTTGCAGGATAGTGGCCAGGTCACTACGTGATACTGGTGGAGGAAAACACCCCAAAGTGGCTCAATTGTAGGATCTCTGCTCCTCCCCTTCTGGTTGGTTCTGGCAGCTCATTGTCTGCAGCTGCAACGCATTCTCCTAATGAGCTCATGGGCTTCTTAAGGTAGCTGCTGATACAGACCTTTGCTGGAACATAACCTCAGTTATGTGGACTCCTGTCTGCCTGCCTATCCGTCTGCCTGCCTGTCTGCCTGTCGACCTGCCTACCTGCCTATCGGCCTACCTGCCTGCCAACATCTAGTAATACTCCCTCCTAAGGACTGCACTGTAAATATTCTCATCACCAGTACTCTCTCTCTCTCATTGGATTCCTGGGTTTACCTCCTCCTCCTCTGGCTTCTGGACAACTCCAACTCAAGATTCCTTAAACATAGTCTACAGTAGAAATAAACCTCATTTACCGTCTTATCCTGTGTGCTGAGTATGTTTCATCCTCTGGTTTTGTTCTACTTCGACTATTTAAGCAATTCATGATAGTATGTTCCAGCCATCTAACATGTTGAAGAACAATTCAGATGATGAACAGATTTCCTTAAAGGAACGCCTACAATGTACTGAAACCATGCTTCAACAGCTACTGCAACAACAAAGGACTACGGATTCTCATCTCACGGAACTTGGTGGTATGGTTCATGCTTTAAGCGAAATCCTAACCAAACTCTCACCTGCCTCTTCCAATCCTCCAGTTCGTTTAGAGAATCCTCAGCCACCCACAATTGTATCTTCTGGGATCCGAGAGCCTGACTTCCGTCCGTCTGAACTGTTTGATGGTAATCCTAATAACTTTGGTGGTTTTTCTCTCCAGTGTGAATTAGCATTTAGTCGTTCCCCCTCCCTTTTCCCTACTGCTGCCTCCAAGATTACTTATATTGTTACCTCGCTAAAGGGATCTGCTCTGCGCTGGGCGCACGCCTATTTGGCATCTAACCCTGTTGAGTCTCTTAGTTATGCCATTTTTTTCAGTCACTTCAAGAGAGTCTTCGATCAACCACTCCAGCAGGAGGCAGCGGCTAAGAAGATACTCACCCTCAAACAGGGAAGGAGAGCGTTGGCGGAGTTTGCCGTCGACTTCCGGCTGGCAGCGCAGGAGGTGGGTTGGGATGAAGCGGCACTTAAGGGTATTTTTGTTAATTCCCTTGCAGATCAAGTAAAGGACCAATTGGTTTTGAGAGATGAACCCGAAAGACTGGATGAATTAATCAACTGTTAGGGTTAATTAATGATTATATATGTTTTAACTTTAATAGAAGTGAAGCTTGCTGTTCAGAGTGATTATATCTTATATGTACAAGAGCTGCAAGATAGAGACAGGATGTTCTAGAACATTCTGTCGGTGCAGCTGTTTCTAATCTTATGAGTGTGCATCCCTCCCTTTTGTGCTTGGAACATTTTGTAACCAGGGCCTCTTCTCTTATCAATAAAAGGCAGAGAGAGCAGGGGCTGTCTCAGAGTGTGGTATGGAGGATTGTAATTGAGCAGCCTCTGAGACACTCTCACCTGCAGGTTAAAATGAACTAACTTCTCTGTGTCTTTCTTTGTGCAGAATTGTGAAAGTGTTTGGTGTTTAAACCTAACATAAATGGTCCTTCGAGCCGGAGGCCAAGATGCTTGATGATCCCAGTGGGTGAGTGAGATTCCAGACAAATCTGTGGCCACAGTACTAATACCCTTTCCGGGACTGGTCCCTCCCTGACAGGCTGGGGTCTGACGGCTGACGGTACTCCCGAGGACACAGAGAACCAGTGAGTAGGTCTTTCATTTAAAAGGAATGAGTGATGAAATGCAAATGACCTAAAATAGTACAGTATAGAGAAACCCTGACAATTCTAGACACTATCAGGTGAACTAAAATAGACAGTTAAATTCCGCAGGAGGGTAGACTCCCTTAGTTGAAATAGACTAATTAAACTCTACACAGGACGGCGGAGTCCTCTGTTGTATTTTAATAGACAGTTAAATTCCGCAGGAGGGTAGACTCCCTTAGTTGAAATAGACTAATTAAACTCTACACAGGACGGCGGAGTCCTCTGTTGTATTTTTGTGAAAGTAATTAAAGTAAGAGTAAAACGCGTAAAAAGTGTGACTGAAAAACGAGTGGAAGAATGAATGGAATCGTAACGACCACTAGGTCCTTACTTTTCATATAAACTGGAAACAGATAGTAAATGGTGAGCCTTTGTGGATGCTTGTAGGCAAGAAAATCCCACCTGAACAGGGTTGAAGTGGATTTTACCACAACTGACTTCTTGATCACCATCTTGTTTTCAAATACATAAATCCAGTATTTAGAATACACCAGGTATTAAAAAACATACTGGATCTAAATCTAGTTCAAAATGGGAAAGGGGCAAAGTAAAGAGAAACAAAGTAAACTAATTGACTTAGAAGGGGAGGTAAAGTTTATGGAGAACTATGTAAAAGGAGCAGGTATGATCTGTCATAGATGGAATAAAAAATAAAAAACATGGGTTTTTGGGCAAATTAGATACAAAGGATGTCTTAAAATTACAAGGGGATCTAAAATTAGCAATAATGAAAACTAAAAAGAGAAAAATAACAAAGAACAATGGGGGAAGAACAGAGAAAAAGCTCTGATTTAACAGAAATATGTACACGATGGCATAAAAATACGGATTTTCAGGTAACTTAATTATCACTGAAATCCTAAAACTACACAGGGATCTTAAACTGGAGATTATGCATTTAAAAGATTCAAGAGACAATAAAAAACCTTGCCAGATTATAATTTCAAAGGGGACTTTTCAGTCCCTGAGTGCTCACAGTTGATAAACAGATTAAAACAAAAAGATGAATTAAAAAAAAAAAAACAACAATAAGAGCAGCTTTTAACTGACAGCCATAATACTGAGGCCTTAAGAAAAGCACAGAAAAAAAACTTTCAGCTTAACTGAAAACAAATAAAGGGGGGGGGCGGACTGCCACCCATCCCAGTTTAGAATACCAAGGTAGCCCCAAATTATAAAGACTAAGAGGTGGTTTTAGAGGACGTGGTAAAAGAAGTTAAAAGAGGAGGTGACAATGTGGACAACATGGAAACTGTCCAACTGGACAACCCAGTGAACAATGACTAGAGTTGTTAAAGAAGTAATCTGAGAGTAAAAGATTTTGTAGGCAAGCATTAGTGAGAAACAGGTGCTTTAAAAATCATTCTATGGTGTTATACTACCAACAATATCATGATAAAATGCAAAAGATTCATTTTACAGGGAAATAATTCCATATTTGGCTCAGATTGTGTGCATTCTTGATTTTTCCTCTTTGAGAGAAGTTAAATTTCAGCTCTGTGAAACGACCTTGACAAAGAGATGCAGCTGCCTGAAAACAAAGATAAAACTTCTGCAAACAGCAGAAGCCTGTCTCTGCTGAAAGGTCTGAAAAAATTGTAACTCTACCCTGCATGTGTCAAACTCAAGGTCCGCGGGCCAAAACCGGACCCCAGAAGTTTAGTGATTCTCTAGAAGTAGAGCCTTTTAATATGGTGATTGTGTGCTTGAATGTTATTTTGTCAATCAATAAGCAGTTTTGTTTACATTCTGCCACAATCTGCCTTTTGAAAATGTTTTGAATCTTGCTCTTTATGTATAAAAAAAAAAAAAGAAAGAAAAGAAAAATTGGCTAAAGTCTGCAGACATAAAATGAACCTGGATTGAAGCTCTAACTAAGTTTATTTAATCTGAGATCTTCTCCAAATGCAACAGTATATGTCAGTCTACATGAGATACTAACAACTTCACCTACTGATATAATATAAAGATGTGAGTGAATATGTGAAACAAACAATGATGAAAGTTTTTCAACAGGTGATGCTCATCCAGGAGGAAGACAGTGTTCCTAGGAAATGCAGCTCATTCATTAACAATCATTTTTTCTCCTATAGGTGGACGTTTTGCTGATTAATCATAGGCTGGATCTATGAAACATTATGTGCACAGAACAAATGACCAAGGTTCTGACTGACTTATGAACCTCACTGACCTGACAATGATAACATGACACCCAACAGATAACACCTTTAAGGTGGATCCACTAAGACCACCTTATTGATTCTTGGTGAATAAAAAAAAAAAAAAGAATTGAAGCGTTCAAAACAGACCTTGTGGAAACAAAAGGGGTTATGAGGAAACAATGTGCATTTTAAGAATAATAGAAGTCAAATTATGTTCAAATCTTTGCAAATAAAAATTACTCTGACAGAGAAATAAGTAAGTAGTGTGTGAATGTGTGTGAATGGGAATGACTGATTTCATTGTAATGCATCTTTGAGGGACATTAAAAGCGCTAATAAAGGTCTGATGTTCTGATGATCTTTGCCAAATTTATATCTTAATAAGGTTTCCAGAATCTTTTCCGAAAAATCATATAAAGATAGCAAAGGTTCTACCTGTATTAAAAATACTGATAACTATAGGAAAGTTCATAGATCTGTCTTCAATTTTTCCTAATTCTTTTACAAACAGGTTATTTAAACTTTCATGTGGCCAAATGTCTGTGTTTGACTTTCTGTTTTTGTGAAATAAATGTCTGTTTCATGTTATGTAAAAATTAGAGTCCTCAACATTACCATAATAATATTAGGTCAGTTCTCTATGGTAAAACAAAAAGATTTTAACAGATGTTTAGACTTTTTCCAGTCAGGTTCAAAATGATTGAATTAGACTCAAACTTAACATAAGATTAAATTAACCTTAACAGAATTACTGGACTGGACTGAAATAGAGAAAACTTGAGTTAATTGAAACAAACTTTAGTTACTTGAACTAAATACAAAGCTGACTGAAACTGTATGTTGTATCTATAAAACTGGGTAAAACAAACTAAGATTATAAGATATAATATGCCCTTCATTTTTTGTGTTCATCAGTGAGTGAGTTTTTATTTTTTTATTTTTAATAAGAACTAAACCAAACATTATCTGAAGAAATAGCAAAAAGCCGAAAAGACTTAAAAGATACCCCTCTGACAGATGGAGAAACATTATTTGTAGACGGGTCTTCCAAAAAAGATGAGAAAGGTAAAACAAAAACCGGATATGCTGTAGTAACTCTTGATAAAGTACTGAAAGCAGAAGCACTCCCTTCACACTACTCAGCGCAAGCTGCTGAGTTAGTAGCCTTAACTGAAGCATGCAAATTAATGACAGGAAAAAGTGCAACAATATACACTGATAGCCAGTATGCATATGCAACAACGCATACTTTTGCACAACATTGGAAAAATAGGGGTATGATTACCTCCACTGGAAAACCTGTAACACATGCAGCACTATTAACAGAGCTATTGCAAGCAGTCCAACTGCCAAAAAAGCTTGCAATATGCAAATGTGCGGCACACACCACAGGAACAGACACTGTGACTAAAGGCAACGCCTTTGCTGATAAAACTGCTAAAGCAGCTGCAGAACAACAACCAAGTAGTCTTCTCCTAGTAACAATAGAACTAAAAGATGAAACATTACTGGAAATGCAACAACAATCACCCCAAAATGAAATACAAAAATGGCTAAAAAAGGGAGCTCAACTTAAAGAAGGGATATACACCTGACCAGAAAATAAACCTATCCTACCAAAAAACCTATACAAATGGGCAGCAATTTCGAGTCATGGAGTTTCTCATGTCTCGAGAGGAGGAATGGTAGGATTAGTGAACAAAATATACACAACATATGGATTTAACTCTTATTCAAAAAATTTTTGTAGAACATGTTTGATCTGTGCTAAACACAATGCACAAGGGAACTTCAGACCAAAAAGGGGACTAAAATAAGTTTCTTAATAGCAGTGTTTATTCTAACCATCATAATTTGTGTTGTGGTTATAGCATTGTGGTATCTGTTGTAGCATTGTAGCTCTTCATCTGACCTTCAGAGAAAGTCCGGCTACAAAGGGAGCTGCAATCATAGTTTGCAGCTGTCTCAAACCGGTGAAGATTGTCCACAGCTCTGCTACAGGTTTTTAGGAAGGGCGCCAATCTACAGAAAGATGTTCACACCAACACACAAAAAGATATTGATAATAGGGGGCGTCATCTCGATCATAATTGTAGGTGCCCTGCTAATATGGGAAAGAAATCATAGAACACTGCACAAAAGATCCCAGGCACGTGACACACACATGTGTAGCGCAAGTAATGCCTATCAATTCGGATTAATGGTGTGTGCACAGTCAAACACCACCACAAGTCTTGTCATTCCACTTACCAGTCTGAGCCATTCGAGCACAAAAGGCCAAGATTATAAAAACTACAAATGGTACTTGACTAATGATCAAAAACAAACACAATGGGCCACAATAGTAGCTGATGCAAATAATGAATGGACCCCAACGTGGGGCACTACTGCATATGCAAAGCACCAGAAAAAACTATTCAAACTTAACGCAACAAGTACAGCTATATATCTAACTGTGAATCTTACAAAAACCTCCCTAAAACCCCCTGGGAGCAACTTACAGGGAGATTGTTGGCTTTTCCTACTAAGGGCCTATTCATCAGGGACGGATCCCAGTTTCCAACTGTTTATTTGTGAACATAAGAATACAACGACTCTCTCTCAAAAAACAGTAGAGAAAGGAGTTAGAATTGATCCTGAGAACCTGACCACAGACGACTGGTTTAAAATAACTACAGGAATATCTAAAATAGATAACAACTGGCTCTTAATGGCAGAACAGGCTGCCCAGGCAGTAAAAACAGATTGTGTAGTATGTATGGGAGCCAGACCACTGTTACAGGTGGTCCCCTCAACGTTGACAGAAAAATGCTTAGTAGAAGTAATGAACAGCACAAGACTCTCAACAAACTGTACTATGTGGGATAAGATTTATCCCTTGACTACAGCTGAAAAACAAAAACCGATGTTTTCAAATAAGGTTGCTCCAGGAAATTTTTCTTGCATAAACCGAACAGGTGTGGGGTCAAACATAAGCAGACTTAATGAAGATCAATGTACCTCCACCATAACAGTAGGTGTCAGCTTTAAACCTAAAGCACGCAGCGACATCTGGTGGTGGTGTGGGGACGACAAACTGTATGACAGGTTGCCA
Organism: Girardinichthys multiradiatus; assembly: GCF_021462225.1. NCBI lineage: Eukaryota > Metazoa > Chordata > Actinopteri > Cyprinodontiformes > Goodeidae > Girardinichthys > Girardinichthys multiradiatus. The sequence goes on along the minus strand of NC_061802.1, from coordinate 19,427,870 downwards.
TACAACACAACTGGTTTGTGTGCATCAGTGTCATTAATATTTCCCGTGTCTGTCATTCCACTCTCAGTGGCAGAGTTGTTGGGAACAGTAGCCAGTATATTTCCACATACCTGGAAAAGTAGAGTAAAAAGATCAGGATGGAGTAAAGATGACCCTACTTATATAGATAGCATAGGAATACCAAGAGGAGTTCCTGATGAATATAAGTTAGCAGATCAAGTAGCAGCAGGTTTTGAATCCACCATATGCTGGTGGTGCACAATAAATAAAAACGTTGATAGAATCAATTACATCCATTACAATGTGCAACGACTAGGAAATAAAACTGAAGAAGGATTCTCAGCCATCCATGAACAATTGTCAGCTACCTCTCTAATGGCTTTCCAAAATAGAATTGCTGTCGATATGCTCTTAGCTGAAAAAGGTGGAGTATGTTCAATATTTGGGCATCAATGTTGTACGTTCATTCCAAATAACACCGCAGCTGATGGGAGCCTCACCAAGGCCCTGGAGGGCCTTAGGTCACTTAACAGCAAAATGAAAGATCATTCTGGAGTTGACACCACAATGTGGGATGGGTTTGGAGAAATGTTTGGTAAATATAAACAATTAGTGCTATCTATCCTTATGTCAATAGCAGTCTTTGCAGCTATTCTCACTTTGTGTGGATGTTGTTGTATTCCATGTATAAGAGCTTTGTGCACCCGTATGATAACCTCTGCTATTCAGCCAGTCAAAACAGAAATGTCAGAGATGTATGCTCTCCTGAGACCTGATGAGACAGAAGGAGACAGCGAAGGTGATGATGACCAGGAAGAAGAAGAGACTTCTCTGCATTTCCCTGATCTGTATCCTGACCCTAACGACAATTAGTTGTATACAGTAAACTTAAAGACCTCCTGCTACTTTTTCAATGATATGTACAGATAAAACACACCATGATGTCTTAACTGAAAATCTGAGAAGAAAAGGTTAATGATTGATGTATCAAGTGTTTAAAACATTTATAAAGAGGAGGAAAATGTTAGGGTTAATTAATGATTATATATGTTTTAACTTTAATAGAAGTGAAGCTTGCTGTTCAGAGTGATTATATCTTATATGTACAAGAGCTGCAAGATAGAGACAGGATGTTCTAGAACATTCTGTCGGTGCAGCTGTTTCTAATCTTATGAGTGTGCATCCCTCCCTTTTGTGCTTGGAACATTTTGTAACCAGGGCCTCTTCTCTTATCAATAAAAGGCAGAGAGAGCAGGGGCTGTCTCAGAGTGTGGTATGGAGGATTGTAATTGAGCAGCCTCTGAGACACTCTCACCTGCAGGTTAAAATGAACTAACTTCTCTGTGTCTTTCTTTGTGCAGAATTGTGAAAGTGTTTGGTGTTTAAACCTAACATCAACCTATCGATCCGCATTGACAACCGTCTAAGAGAGAGACAAACAGAAAGGAACTACAATTCACAGTGGCAGCACTCTCTGGCGCCTCGAACCACTTTCCTCGACGCACCCACTTCCTCTTCAGAGGGATCTGCGGAACCGGAGCCGATGCAGATTGGTCACACTCGACTCTCCCCAGAGGAACGACAACGTCGCTTTGAGGGTGGTCTTTGCCTATATTGTGGACAAGGAGGACATTTTATCACAAAATGCCCCAAGAAGGGAAAAGAGAGGGCTCGTCAATAGGTCAGGGGACTTTGGTGAGCATATCCCATTCTTCCCTTGTCTCTCGTCTGTGTTTTCCGGTCACTATTATTGTTGGCCAAGAGAAGTTTCCTGTTGACGCTTTTATTGATTCTGGTGCTGAACAGAATCTTATTTCCTCGGATCTGGTTGATAAACTTCAAATACCCTCTCAGCCTCTCAACCATTCCCTTTCTGTCACTGGCATCACTGGTCAAACCATGTCTCAAGTGAGATTTAAAGTGCCTCAGCTTCACATCATCACCTCTGGTAACCATCATGAATGGGGTGAGTTCTTTGTTGTCTCTTCCATCTCGCCACAATTAGTTTTGGGGTTTCCCTGGTTGCAGAAACATAATCCCGCTATTAATTGGGTGGAGGGCAGAGTAGAGAGATGGAGTAATCTCTGTCTCCAGAACTGCTTAAGAACTGCTGTCTCTCAGTCAAACAACTCAAACCTTCTGAGCCTGTTGATCTGTCCAAAGTTCCACCTGAATACCACAATCTCGCACCTGTGTTTAGCAAACAAGGGGCTCTTTCTTTACCTCTGCATCGCCCCTATGACTGCCCTATTGATCTCCTCCCAGGCGCTCCGCTACCATCCAGCAGACTCTTTAATCTCTCCGGACCCGAGAGAAAGGTTATGAAAGAGTACATTGAGGATTCTTTAGCATCTGGGATCATTCGTCCGTCTACCTCCCCTGTTGGCGCCGGATTCTTCTTCGTGGGTAAGAAGGACGGCATATTAAGACCTTGCATTGATTATAGAGGATTGAATCAAATCACTATTAAAAAGAAATACCCACTACCACTTATTGATTCCATACATGAACAATTACATTCTGCCAAGATCTTCACTAAACTCGACCTGCGCAATGCTTACCATTTGGTCCGGATCCGAGAGGGTGATGAGTGGAAAACGGCTTTCAAAACCCCCCTGGGACATTTTGAGTATTTGGTTATGCCTTTCGGGTTGACTAATGCACCCGCTGTTTTCCAGGCTCTTATTAATGATGTTCATCGTGACTTTCTCAACCTCTTTGTTTTCGTTTATCTGGATGACATTTTGATTTTTTCCCAGGACATAGAACAACATCGCCAGCATGTCAGAACAGTTCTCCAGAGGCTTTTTGACAATCAACTCTTTGTTAAAGCCGAAAAGTGCGAATTCAGTGTCACATCAGTGTCTTTTTTGGGTTTTATTTTTGAGGCAGGCAGGTACAGAACTGATCCCGAGAAAACCAAGGCAGTGGCAGAGTGGCCTACTCCAACTGACCGCAGGCAACTTCAAAGGTTCTTGGGATTTGCACATTTTTATAGGAGGTTTATAAGGAACTACAGTCAGGTCACTGCACCTCTCACTCAACTCACCTCCTCTCTGAAAACATTCCATTGGACTCCTGAGGCAGAAAGGGCATTTGGTGAGTTAAAGACTCTATTTTCTTCAGCACCCATATTGACCCATCCTGATCCATGTGCACAATTTATTGCAGAGGTTGATGCTTCTGACATTGGAGAAGGGGCTATTCTATCTCAACGGTCTCCTCTGGATGATAAAGTACATCCATGTGCCTAATTTTCTCGTCGCTTGTCTCCAGCAGAGCAAAATTATGATGTGGGCCACCGTGAACCTTTAGCCATCAAGTTGGCGCTTGAGGAATGGCGGCATTGGTTAGAGGGTACTGAAGTCGATTTTGTCATTTGGACTGATCACAAGAACCTCTCCTACATTCAAAATGCCAATAGACTTAACCCCAGACAAGCCCGTTGGTCTCTGTTTTTTGCTCGTTTTCATTTTTCTATCTCCTACAGTTCCAAGAACATTAAGTCTGACGCTCTCTCTCGCCAGTTCTCTCATTCTGACCAACTCAAGACTGAAGCTTCCATCTTACCGGATTCTTGTATTGTGGGCGCCCTCACCTGGGCCATTGAAAAGGACATCAGGGAGGCACAGAGGTCCGAACCTGACCCAGGTACTGGCCCGTGGGCAAGCTGTTCATTCCCAACTCTGTCGTCAATAAAGTTCTGGATTGGGTGCACAACAATAAACTGACTTGTCATCCTGGGATGACTCATATGATCACATTTACCAAGAGGTATTTCTGGTGGCCAACTATGAACCTCAACATTAAAGATTTTGTTGCAGCTTGTCCCACATGTGCTCGAAACAAGAACACTAATTAACTCCCTGCTGGTCTTCTTCAACTTCTGCCCACCCCTAGCCGCCCCTGGTCCCACATTTCCGTTGATTTCATCACTGGTCTACCGCCATCTGACGGTAACACAGTCATCCTTACTGTTGTTGACAGATTCTCTAAAACAGCCCTATTTGTTCCTTTACCCAAGCTTCCGTCTGCATTGGAGACTGCCCAACTCTTGGTTCTCCACGTTTTCCGCATCCATGGCATACCTTTGGACATTGTTTCTGACCGAGGCCCGCAGTTCATCTCGCAAGTTTGGAAGGAGTTTTGCAAAGCTCTTGGTGCCTCCGTAAGTCTTTCGTCTGGATACCACCCCCAATCTAATGGACAGACAGAAAGATGCAACCAGGAACTTGAAGTCGCCTTGAGGTGCGTAATAAATGACAACCCCTCTTCTTGGTGCAAACATCTCACATGGATCGAATATGCTCACAACACACATACTTCCTCTGCTACTGGTTTGTCCCCCTTTGAGGCTTCACTGGGCTATCTACCTTCGCTGTTTCCCAGTGTTGAATCTGACATCCTGGTCCCCTCTGTTCAGCATTATGTTTCCAGGTGTCATAGGATCTGGCAACAGATCAGGAGGACCCTCCTACGCACTCTGGAACAAAATAAGAGGTTCGCTAACCATCACCGTTCTGCTGCACCTGTCTACCGCGTCAATCAGAGAGTCTGGCTTTCCACCAGGAATATTAAATTAAAAGATACTCCTAGAAAGTTGGCCCCCCGTTTCATTGGCCCTTTTCTCATCGAGAGGATCATCAACCCATCTGCGGTGAGACTCAAACTACCATCTTCCATGCAAATTCACCCTACTTTCCATGTTTCCCAGATCAAGCCAGTCTCGGAAAGCCCCCTGAGTCCTCCCACCAAGCCCCCTCCCCCTGCTCGACTCATTGATGACTACCCTGCATATATGGTCAATCGTAACCTGGATGTTCGGCGTAGGGGGCGTGGTTTTCAATATCTTGTGGATTGGGCAGGATATGGACCTGAAGAGAGAACCTGGGTTCCCCGTTCTCACATCCTGGACCCTGCTCTCATCACGTCCTTTTACAAACGCCATCCTGAAAACCGTTCTGGATTGCCTGGAGGCAATCGTTGAGGGGAGGGTACTGTAGGATCTCTGCTCCTCCCCTTCTGGTTGGTTCTGGCAGCTCATTGTCTGCAGCTGCAACGCATTCTCCTAATGAGCTCATGGGCTTCTTAAGGTAGTTGCTGATACAGACCTTTGCTGGAACATAACCTCAGTTATGTGGACTCCTGTCTGCCTGCCTATCCGCCTGCCTGCCTGTCGACCTGCCTATCGGCCTATCTGCCTGCCAACATCTAGTAATACTCCTTCCTAAGGACTGCACTGTAAATATTCTCATCACCAGTACTCTCTCTCTGTCCTTGGATTCCTGGGTTTACCTCCTCCTCCTTTGGCTTCTGGACAACTCCAACTCAAGATTCCTTAAACAAAGTCTACAGTAGAAATAAACCTCATTTACCGTCTTATTCTGTGTGCTGAGTCTGTTTCATCCTCTGGTTTTGTTCTACTTCGACTATTTAAGCAATTCATGATATCAATAATATTTAGATCTGGTGACTGTGCAGGCCATGGGAGATGTTCAACTTTACTTTCATGTTCATCAAACCAATCTTTCACCAGTCTTGCTGTTTGTATTGGTGCATTGTCATCCTGATACACGGCACCGCCTTCAGGATACAATGTTTGAACCATTGGATGCACATGGTCCTCAAGAATGGTTCGGTAGTCCTTGGCAGTGACGTGCCCATCTAGCACAAGTATTGGGCCAATGGAATGCCAGGATATGGCAGCCCAAACCATCATTGATCCACCCCCATGCTTCACTCTGGGCATGCAACAGTCTGGGTGGTACACTTCTTTGGGGCTTCTCCACACCGTAACTCTCCCGGATGTGGGGAAAACAGTAAAGGTGGACTCATCAGAGAACAATACATGTTTCACATTGTCCACAGCCCAAGATTTGCGCTCCTTGCACCATTGAAACTGACATTTGGCATTGGCATGAGTGACCAAAGGTTTGGCTATAGCAGCCCAGCCATGTATATTGACCCTGTGGAGCTCCCGACGGACAGTTCTGGTGGAAACAGGAGAGTTGAGGTGCACATTTAATTCTGCCGTGATTTGGGCAGCCGTGGTTTTATGTTTTTTGGATACAATCTGGGTTAGCACCAGAACATCCCTTTCAGACAGCTTCCTCTTGCGTCCACAGTTAATCCTGTTGGATGTGTTTCGTCCTTCTTGGTGGTATGCTGATGTTACCCTGGATACCGTGGCTCTTGATACATCACAAAGACTTGCTGTCTTGGTCACAGATGCGCCAGCAAGACGTGCACCAACAATTTGTCCTCTTTTGAACTCTAGTATGTCACCCATAATGTTGTGTGCATCTCAATATTTTGAGCAAAATGGTGCTCTTACCCTGCTAATTGATCCTTCACACTGTGCTCTTACTGGTGCAATGTGCAATCAATGAAGACTGGCTATCAGGCTGGTCCAATTTAGCCTTGAAACCTCCCACACTAAAATGACAGGTGTTTCAGTTTCATTGTCCAACCCCAGTAGTTAGAGTGGCTTAGGTTATCCTGAGCTATCTCTGTAGTTATGCTGCTATAGGTTTCAGCTGCTGGAGGACATAATGACCACTTTCACTCTCTCTGCTACATTCTCATACTACTCTCCAATCTTGCATTATTTGCTGTTATTTTAGCTTTTAACTTTATGTTCTCTCTCTTTTATCTTCCTAGAAGCTTCACCTGGCCTGACTCTGTATCTACCTGTGAAACCTTCCTGGAGGGGGGGCATCGTCCAAGCTTCTGCTGGCAACAACTTAATGCTTACCTTCTACCAATTATACACTTGCCCATGTCTTTCAGTGTGTACCCTGTTTTTCTCCTAGACATAGCTACTGACTGAGCTTTTACTGTAACTAACTGTATGTGCTCTCTCTCATACTCTAAACTTCAAAACTGGCTTAGAGTTTTTGTTTTTTCTTCCTAGATGAAACCACTAAAAGAGCTACATCCATTAACATTTACTTTTCCTTCCCATAGAAAGTACTCCTGGAACAGTGCTTCTGTGTTCCTTTTCTGTCTCTGCTCTGTTCTCTCAAACCCCCAGTCGGTTGTGGCAGATGGCCGCTAACACTGAGCCTGGTTCCGCTGGAGGTTTCTTGTTAAAAGAGAGTTTTTCCTCTCCACTGTCGCTACATGCATCCTCAGTATGAGGGATTGCTGCGAAAGTCAACGCCAGTGACTGTCCACTGTCTCTACATGCTCATCCAGGAGGAGTCACTGCTACAAGTCTCTAACTCAGCACAATCTGCTGGGTTTTCTTAGACAAAAAAACGTTTTAACCAATTTGAATAAATAACTGAATCTGATTGTTTGATAGTTAGAATTAATTGGATTGCATGTACCTGACTTGAAATCTATATGATTCGATTGAATTGACGTAGCCCATCTTAAAGTTATCCACCTTTCACACAATGCAACAGGAAACAACACTCGCCAATTATTTTTACCTCTGCGTTCCTCCCTTTGGATGGAAGGAAGGCATCTCAAGAAGGACATTTTACAGAATTTACACCAGTTAGTTGAAGGATATTTTGTTGCAAGAATTAGAAGAATCACAAGGTAATCCAACTTGCCAGACCCAGTTACATGTCTCTGACAAAGGCATTGAAGTGTAAATTAATCATAAGGTCAGCCAGACGTTATTTCTTTCTCTCTCTTTCATTTTATTCCAATTATAAAACAACTTCTTCAAATACTCTACAATTGAGTGCAGATGTGATTGGCAAGTAGTATATGCACAACCTAAGTAACGATTAAATTCAGGGGTCTGAGTTTAAGTACATTTTAGATCCAAAATAATTAAGAAGGTATGTTGAAGCTGGGTGCCCAGAAACACACCCTCTCAATGATTTGCTTCAGGTCTGACTAAAGGCCTGATCAGAGGTTGTGAATGAGTGCTCTAATCGACTTTCTAAGCTTGGTTCCAACAAGTTGAGATCTGGCCCACCAGATGACAATCACTGTTATGGAGCAGCAGAGCCATTGAGTTTTCCTTCAGTATAAAAATAAAATAATTTCCTTAGAAGCTTCAGCAGCTATTTCTCAGATGATTCTGTGGCAGAATGGAAAAAATACTGGCAACTGCTGGTTTAGACATTTGGCAAAATAATGGAGAGAAAAAAATTATTAAAAATAATTAACCCTGCTTTTAGAATGATATATAAAAAAACTATAAAAATTTATCAGCAAATATATTTACAGGTCCTTCTCAAAATATTAGCATATTGTGATAAAATTCATTATTTTGCATAATGTCATGAGGAAAATTTAACATTCATATATTTTAGATTCATTGCACACTAACTGAAATATTTCAGGTCTTTTATTGTTTTAATACGGATGATTGTCGCATACAGCTCATGAAAACCCAAAATTCCTATCTCACAAAATTAGCATATTTCATCCGACCAATAAAAGAAAAGTGTTTTTAATACAAAAAACGTCAACCTTCAAATAATCATGTACAGTTATGCACTCAATACTTGGTCGGGAATCCTTTGGCAGAAATGACTGCTTCAATGCGGCGTGGCATGGAGGCAATCAGCCTGTGGCACTGCTGAGGTCTTATGGAGGCCCAGGATGCTTCGATAGCGGCCTTTAGCTCATCCAGAGTGTTGGGTCTTGAGTCTCTCAACGTTCTCTTCACAATATCCCACAGATTCTCTATGGGGTTCAGGTCAGGAGAGTTGGCAGGCCAATTGAGCACAGTGATACCATGGTCAGTAAACCATTTACCAGTGGTTTTGGCACTGTGAGCAGGTGCCAGGTCGTGCTGAAAAATGAAATCTTCATCTCCATAAAGCTTTTCAGCAGATGGAAGCATGAAGTGCTCCAAAATCTCAGGATAGCTAGCTGCATTGACCCTGCCCTTGATAAAACACAGTGGACCAACACCAGCAGCTGACACGGCACCCCAGACCATCACTGACTGTGGGTACTTGACACTGGACTTCTGGCATTTTGGCATTTCCTTCTCCCCAGTCTTCCTCCAGACTCTGGCACCTTGATTTCCGAATGACATGCAGAATTTGCTTTCATCCGAAAAAGTACTTTGGACCACTGAGCAACAGTCCTGTGCTGCTTCTCTGTAGCCCAGGTCAGGCGCTTCTGCCGCTGTTTCTGGTTCAAAAGTGGCTTGACCTGGGGAATGCGGCACCTGTAGCCCATTTCCTGCACACGCCTGTGCACGGTGGCTCTGGATGTTTCTACTTCAGACTCAGTCCACTGCTTCCTCAGGTCCCCCAAGGTCTGGAATCGGCCCTTCTCCACAATCTTCCTCAGGGTCCGGTCACCTCTTCTCGTTGTGCAGCATTTTCTGCCACACCTTTTCCTTCCCACAGACTTCCCACTGAGGTGCCTTGATACAGCACTCTGGGAACAGCCTATTCGTTCAGAAATTTCTTTCTGTGTCTTACCCTCTTGCTTGAGGGTGTCAATAGTGGCCTTCTGGACAGCAGTCAGGTCGGCAGTCTTACCCATGATTGGGGTTTTGAGTGATGAACCAGGCTGGGAGTTTTAAAGGCCTCAGGAATTTTTTGCAGGTGTTTAGAGTTAACTCGTTGATTCAGATGATTAGGTTCATAGCTCGTTTAGAGACCCTTTTAATGATATGCTAATTTTGTGAGATAGGAATTTTGGGTTTTCATGAGCTGTATGCCAAAATCATCCGTATTAAGACAGTAAAAGACCTGAAATATTTCAGTTAGTGTGCAATGAATCTAAAATATATGAATGTTAAATTTTCATCATTACATTATGGAAAATAATGAACTTTATCACAATATGCTAATATTTTGAGAAGGACCTGTATGTACAGACCAGACCTGATGGACAGGCTCTCCCCTATAGACCATCCCATGTATCTATTCTGTCTTTTCTTTATTGGTGTTGTTGGTGCATAAAGCCAGGGAAACAAAAGAGAGACTCACTTCATCTATTATATTTCACAGCCCCTACAAATCAACTCCATAGTTTTAGTCACCATAGTACACTACAAATGATTACCAATTCAAAGTGAACTATATCTATACATTCCCCCGACTCTTTCAAATTTCAGCACCCTATTTCCAGTTTCCATCAAGCTCCCCAATGGTGTGGACTTGGTGAGCAGCATGGCAGGTAAAAATCTCAGAAAACAGCAAGTTTATGACATCGTCCTTGGGAAACAAATTTTCAATGTACAGATATGAAAACTATGATTAAGGGGGAAGGGCAGTGTCTTGGCAAGAAGGTAGGGACTGACGGGGCAGTTTTTTTTTTCTCTGCTGGAATATATCGCTTGTCCCCTAAGTGCTCCTTTTTATACATGAAGCAGCAAAATGTTTTATTAAACTAGAGTGACCAAAGGGGGAACTACTTTTATTTATAGGATTAAAAGTTCAAGTTTGCTTCTTTTCAGAAAGAAATGACATTTAAATTTCATTTTGAAGATTAGCATCTGGACAACTTCAAGATGATCCCACAGATGAACAAAATAGAAGAACAAAAAGTATTATGATTATTTTGAAAATTCTCATATGTGTGAAATATCTTACTATACAAACCTCATTGTATTTTGTTGGGATTTATGTGATAGACCAACACAAAGCACACCATTGTGAAGGGGAAAGAAAATGACACATGCTGTTGAATAAAAACTAATCTGAAAAGTGTGGTGCGCATTTCTAATCAGTCCCTTTCCTCTGATATGCCCAAAATAAAATCCAGTACAACTCAGTGATTTCATTAGCCCCCTAATTGGTAAGTAGAACCTTACTGTATGTAGTTTAAATACTGACTGAAGAAAGTCATAAGAAAGTCCCAATTTGCAGTTTGCCACAAGACAGAGCAAATGTGTGGGAGAAGGAGTACCGGACAACTGGGATGAAAGTGTGACTTTATTTGCTTACTGATGAGAAGATGGATGGAGCAAAATATAAAACTGAGAAAACTGGGATTTTAAGCCATTCTTCTTGCAGGATAGTGGCCAGGTCACTACGTGATACTGGTGGAGGAAAACGTTTCCTGACTCGCTCCTCCAAAACACCCCAAAGTGGCTCAATAATATTTAGATCTGGTGACTGTGCAGGCCATGGGAGATGTTCAACTTCACTTTCATGTTCATCAAACCAATCTTTCACCAGTCTTGCTGTGTGTATTGGTGCATTGTCATCCTGATACACGGCACCACGTTCAGGATACAATGTTTGAACCATTGGATGCACATGGTCCTCAAGAATGGTCCGGTAGTCCTTGGCAGTGATGCGCCCATCTAGCACAAGTATTGGGCCAAGGGAATGCCATGATATGGCAGTCCAAACCATCACTGATCCATCCCCATGCTTCACTATGGGCATGCAACAGTCTGGGTGGTACGCTTCTTTGGGGCTTCTCCACACCGTAACTCTCCCGGAAAACAGTAAAGGTGGACTCATCAGAGAACAATACATGTTTCACATTGTCCACAGCCCAAGATTTGCGCTCCTTGCACCATTGAAACCGACGTTTGGCATTGGCATGAGTGACCAAAGGTTTGGCTATAGCAGCCCGGCCGTGTATATTGACCCTGTGGAGCTCCCAACGGACAGTTCTGGTGGAAACAGGAGAGTTGAGGTGCACATTTAATTCTGGCGTGATTTTATGTTTTTTGGATACAAACCGGGTTAGCACCAGAACATCCCTTTCAGACAGCTTCCTCTTGCGTCCACAGTTAATCCTGTTGGATGTGTTTCGTCCTTCTTGGTGGTATGCTGACATTACCCTGGGTACCGTGGCTCTTGATACATCACAAAGACTTGCTGTCTTGGTCACAGATGCGCCAGCAAGACGTGCACCAACAATTTGTCCTCTTTTGAACTCTGGTATGTCACCCATAATGTTGTGTGCATTTCAATATTTTAAGCAAAACTGTGCTCTTACCCTGCTAATTGAACCTTCAGACTCTGCTCTTACTGGTGCAATGTGCAATCAATGAAGACTGGATACCAGGCTGGTCCAATTTAGCCATGAAACCTCCTACACTAAAATGACAGGTGTTTCAGTTTCATTGTCCAACCCCTGTAGTTTGTGTAGGTATTCATTATAAACGTCTGCGGGCATAACGTGACAAAATGTAAAAGGGTTCAAGTGGTGTTAATACTTTTGTAATGCCTACTCTATAACTGACCTCAAGCCATATATTTTAATTTGATGAATAACAGCTTGCTATGTTGCTATGACTCCTCATTTGTGTTTTCATGTAAAAAAAAAAAACAATTTAATCAAAGATTTGTAAATAAATTGCTTTAATATGATCAGGTTTTATAGACCACAGGCTCCAAACTCTTTTTAATAATAACATCTGGCACTCCCATGGTTCTGTGTCAAAGTTATACTTGTCCAAACTGACATCAGACATTAAAGCGTACATTTTACCAATGTCATCTTTAATCTGACCAACAGGTTTATCTACAGAAATTCAGGATGTCAAAAATGAGAGCTATTTGAGAAAGTTGGACCTGCCGTCAAATATGCTAGCCCAAATTCAAACACACAGAGATACTTTTCAGAAATAGAGCTATCTGCTTCTCCAAAAATAGTGTGGAAAAAATCCTGCCTTTACACCTGGTAATCATTAAGAGACAGAAGAGGTTAAAACGCTGTGATTGAGGGAAAAGAAAGAAATTCACACTTCTGCACTGGGGCTTGCTAATGTCTCTGACCCCTCCATGCATAAACAGTTTAATTAACATGTATACATAACTCGCACTTTAACTGCTCATGGGACGTCAAATCAAAGTGTCTGTCAAAGCTGTGAAAAAAGGGAGTTGATGATTTGCAGGTCTTCTGTTCAAATCCAATTCAACGTAACTGCTCCAGCTGGCTAAAAGAACTGGCAGGAGGCACAAAGGCAGAGAGACATGCAGGTATACGAGTAACCTGGCACTCTGTGGGGTTAAAAAGGCAAATACCTCCCAATAAAGACGGCAACACCCAGGCCTGCTTAAGAGGACCAGGAGGCAGGATGGAAAGATGCTTACAGCAGGAAAATAAATCTCACTGCATTTAACAGGATTCTAAAATATCTGCGGCACTGATATCAGTGAACTTAAGGTTAACAGTTGGAATTATGTTTTACAGATATTACTAGTGTACAATGCGGCAGAGTGCTTCTCTTATCGACAAACCTTTGCTTTCATTAATATTTGACCAGTGATCAGTCTGCCGGAAAATCAAAAATTAAATCTTTTTCTGATGAGTGAGCGCATTAAACATAAGCTCTAACAGGTTGTGCTAACAGAAACAATATGTTAAAAAAAATTCATACTACCTGGTGGACTGTTTAAAAATTCTTCACAAGGGAAACACAAAAGGTGTCGAAACTGTTTTTTCTACAGATCTTCTCCGCTCATCCAGGATGCTACTTTTAAAGAGGAAGCCAATTTTAAACCTGAACTCAATAAAATGAAGCTGCTTTCTTTCACCCTTTCGAGGTTTTAATCTCTGTCATGTAAATTGCTGAAATTGAAAATGGCTGCAGCCTTTTGACAAGTTTAGAGTTAAGGTTAGGGGTATGCATTTGTCTTCCTGCAGACTTCTTCAGCAATACACACAGGGACTGGTGTCACTAATGTTAAACTCTGGGAACGTTTCAGTCAGTTTTAATGAAATAAGAAAAAAAGTTAACTTGGTCTCTGTGACTGTTCCCATGGTTTGACTTTTCACTTGCAGAATATTGCTTTTATTTGTGTTTTAATAGATATGCTCATATATTTGTATTGTTGAAAAACAGATTTCATATTAAGATTTTTTTTTTTTACCTGAAGAAATAAAAGTACAGTCATATTCAAGGAACAGTATGAGTTCTGATAAGGCTCATTGGCTGGATTAAAAGTACCACATTTCATTATAAAAAAAAATCTTTATTGGTCTGATGTAATATTCTAATCCTACATTGTGTGTTGTCAGTAGCTGTAAGCAGAAAATCATGACAATTAACAGAAATAAAGGCTTGTAAAGTATGTGTGTAATTAATCTATATAAAGTGAGTAACTGAAATGAATGAACTTTTCAATAATATTCAGATTAATTGGATGGGTCTGTAATAACTGCACTAATCACTAATGAAATGCTTAAGATACCTTAAAATGTCCACATCAGAATCTGTTCCACTATTTTAAGATTTAAGTTAAAATTATATGGTTATGATCAGTCCTGCTTCAAAGGTCCTGGTGTTTGATGTTGGAGTTGAGGAAAAAGTTTTATTTCTGTTCCCATTCTGTTACACATCATAAGAAAAAGTGGATAATAGTGGATTCCCACTTTCTCTGGATAACACACACAGCCAGCTGCATTGTCAAGTAGAGGACTGGACCCCCAAGCGAACCTGCCTCAATGGGGTACAGAAGAAAAGTGAGTGCCTATACACACACACGCACACTTAGGCAGACACAGAGGCCAGGAGCAACACCAGTACTGGTGTGTGGTGGCTCAGGAGAGGAGGGAGAGTTATTAGCTTAGCCCTGAACCACCTACTTAATATAGGGGCCGGCGGTGATCGCTAACAGAGCCTGGCAGAGGTGACAGCTTTTGGCCCTGCTTGAGGAAATCCAATTGAAAAGCAGCCAAGGGGAACAACAAGCCCAAAACAGATGTTGCTCGCTACTACTGGTGCGACTTGGGTAGACACAACCCAGCGGCAACAAACTGCGGTGGCATGGCTGACACACAAACCTAAACATTGTGGAGTAGGGGGTCACAATGACTTAAAAAGTAACAGAACCTGTTTATTTGTGACACTAAAAATACAAAATACAAACTTTTTTATTTATGTACAATCAGTGTTCAGATCAGTCCCACAAGCATATTTGGCCCCCAAACACATCCCACTACGCACGTCTTCATTAATTACATAAAAACAATGTAACTCAGCCAAGAAAGTGCTAATGACAGCAGTGATTTAGCCAATCAGGGCTTTAACACACAGAAGAAATGAGTGGGATATAGTAGCTACAACAGTCCCAGAGTGAGACCATAAGAGAATGTGATGCCAGACATCAAACTTGAATGAGTGTCTCTGCTTCCTGAACCAGATACTATAAGCTAATGAGTTCAAATAAGTAGCCTAAAGGTAACAAAATTGGCAGTGACATCAACCTCTATCATGAAGTTAGGTTTCTGTACAACATTTTGCAAAAGAAACAGGAATCCACTGCACATATGGAATGTTAAACGTTAAGTAACAGGGAATTAAAATATTTTAGTAATTAGTTTTCATGTACAGTTAAAACCAGATATTTACATAAATTGTATAAAAAGACACAAAACTAAGTTTTTCTCTCAGTGTCTGACAATAAATCAGACTGAACATTTTGTGTTCTAGGTCAGTCATGTTCCTTAAATACAAGTGTTTATGATAAGACTATTATGTGTCTGAACAAAGTGTAGAAGGCCCAGATGTCATGGCTTTGTATGCTTCTGAATTCAAAACTTCCACAAATCTGGTTCATCCTTGGGTACAATGGGCACAATGAATGTGTTTAAGTGAATACACAAAATGTTTGGCCCAAATCATACAGGTCAAAAGGCAGTTCTACCAAACACTAAGGAAATGTATGAATTTATCCATACATCCATTGTCTTTACCTGCCTATGTTTGCAGGGTCATGGGGGGGCAGCAGTCATTGGGCAAGAGGCGGGGCACACACTGGACAGCACAGAGACACACATAACACACAACAAACTGACACATAAGGGAAATTTAGAGACAATTAACCAAAGAGTCATGTTGCAGTACCCAGAGAGATGCACGCAGCAAACATGCATACTCCATACTGAAAGAGCCCAGGCCAGGGATTCAAACCCAGGACCTACTTTCTGAAAGGCAACAGTGCTAACCACTGCATCATAGTGCAGCCCACTTCTGAGTTTAAAGAAGTTTAAAAAGAATCTCTAAAGCATTTCTTGCTTATTATTCTAATATTTGGGAAATAGAAGCATTTTGGTAATCCTAACTGAGGCTATTTTATCATCAGACAATGAGAAAACAAAGGTTATATGTCTTTTTATTGGTGCTCATTGGGAAGATCATCTTGCAAACCCCAGATTGTCTATCAATGTGCGGTAGTGAATGTGGTTGGCTGAATGTGGCTTTAGTATAAGGCACTTTGAGTTGTTGGTATGACTGGAAAAGCTCTATTTAAATCCAGCCCATTTACCCATAATATTTTTTAAACAGCGCATCTTTTTTACACAGTGCATGTAAATACCTGGTTCCAAGAGCAAAGAATGCCTCGTTGTAAATATTTGTTAGAATGACTTTTGATGCTCTTTTTATTCTGTGTTTTGCATCTGGAAATTCTTAATCATACTTTTATCTTGGTCTGGTTTTTTTAATTTCTCAATGTAATTAACATCTTTATAATATTTTTCAGATGTTTTACATCTTTATTGGATAAAAGGTCTCTTTTTTGAGGTGCACTGAGGAAAAACATAAAAGGAGATTGCAAATCTTTTGAAAAATATTTAACTGAGGGGGTAGAAGTTTAAACCTAGTCTTCCCAGAGAAGAGACCAACCAAACACCCATCCATCAACTGCTCTTCCTATTTTTGTGCTCTGATCTAGCAACTAACAGAAATCAGAGCACAAAGACTCTCAATCATCACAGCCTCATTCTTCAATATTAATTGAGTTCAGCAAGGCCACACATACCTTAGTCATAATAACATTCATTTATTTATTTCTATTTACTGCTATTGCAAAAATAGCAAGAATGAGAACAGGGAGACGGCGAGACAGAAAGAGAAGCAGGACTAGGAATGGGCAGAAATCAATTGTGACATATCTTTATTACTAGTCAATGATAAATGACTACACATTTGCCATTGCTCTGGCATTGTGTTTTATCGATTTTACATCAGACGGACACATGTTATTGACAAAGTGCCCAAGAAACAGATGAGCACTTTATTAAATTTGTTTTAACGTGTAAATAAACCAGAATGACAGAATAAATTGGATACACCTGAGTAGCAGATCTTAAAATTAACTTCGTTTTAAGTATCTCCACAAATCAGGCGTATCTTAAGGCCAAAAAAGAGCTGGCAGTTATACTCTGAACATGTTCATGCTGCACACATGTGGTACTGTAATGGGGAGAGTGGTAAAAAAGAGCAAGAGAAAGATTGAATTGTAAACAAGCTAGCTTTTAAACAAGACAATTTAGGGTTGCGTGTCTTGGACGCCAAGAAAAACACATCCACGGAAAGCTGATACAAACTTTTAACACATGGGTCAATGCAGGAGTCTTTGAACTGGTGAGGGAAAGCACGCAGCTAGAGCAGAGAGCTGTTTAATTAAAAATACTTTGGTATTCGGCTGGCTTTCCTGGCGCACCTTCTTGTCAAACTGAATGTTATCCCGCTGTCAATCTTCCCAAGTTTTTTTTCTAATTGCACAGTTTTCCCTCTGACAGTCAGGATAAACAGAAGAACACACGTCTGAGGAACAGCAGCTGGGCACTGGATGGGTTTGAAGAAAATGCACATGCGTATGCCACAAAAAGCCTGATGCTGACAGTAAGAGCTGATTTGATTTCAGATTTTAGCATTTACGCTACCAGTCAAAAGTTTTAGAATGCCTTTCTCAGTTAATGGTTTTCTTTATGTTTATGGCCATTTACATTGTGTGTAGATTCTCACTGAAAGCATCAAAACTGTAAATGAACACATATGGAATTATGTAGCGAACAAAAAAAATTGTAAAAGAACCTATATTTTAGATTAAAGTAGCCGCCCTTTGCTGTGATGACTGAAATACTAACCTTTGGCCGTCTCTCAATGAACTTCTGGGAAGTTATTTCAAGACTCTTTGGAAAACCATTTCAGGTGACCATTTCATGAAGCTCATGGAGAGAATGCCAAGAGAGCAAAGTAGTAATTACAGCAAAGGTGGCTATTTTGCAGAATATGAAATATGAAAATGTTTGGAGTTCTCTCACACTTTTGTTTACTATATAATTCCATGTATGTTCATTCATAGTTTTGCTGACTTTGGTGAGAATCTACAATTTAAATAGTCATGAAAATAAGGAGACCTATTAAGTGAGAAAGTGTATCTAAAACTTTTGACTGGTAGTGTATAAGAAAAAGTTTTCACTTAACGATTCATTCACCAGCATCATCAGTAGCATATATGTGTGTGTCCAGTAGTTATAGATTACTGAACACTAAATATAGTCCTGCAAACAAGGCATTTTAAGGGGAATGAATTAAATTAAACACAGGTTGATTCTATTCGCTAATAAGGTAACTTCTAAAGGCAATTGGATGCATTAGGTTTTATTTAGAGGGATCAGATTACAGGACACAAATGTACACCATACTTTTTTATATTTTGTTTTGTTAAATAAATGTCTGTATGTCATATAAAACCACAGTAAAACACACTGAAGTTTGTTTTTTGTAAAATGTAGCACATTTAGTAAGATTTTGTTATTAATAAAACAAATAACAGCACCTCTAAACATTCTTATGAAATCAATAGAAATTTGCATTAAATACATAGAAAAATGCATTTTTATAATCACTTTGCATATTTAACTTTTTTTTTACTTGATCAGAGTGTCTAATGGCCAAAATAGGTCACAATGATTTCCTGTTTACGTCAGATATAAATACAAGGTCCATTTCTCTCAGCCACACTACAAATTGGGAAAGACGAGGGTGGAAAAATCTACAAGGCACACTGTTACAAGAACCGCTGCAAATTTTACATTGTAAGATGATGTCACTGCATTAAAACCTGAATTTATTTTAAAGACTTTCAAGGACATACCTCTACCAGGGACACCAGTAAATGTGGACCATGCAGCATATTTGCATAAAAACCTGCAGTCTGTTGAATTATATTAGACTCCAACAATGCAGTTATTAACTATGCGTATTGATAATTTTTTATAGCAGTGCAGATTATCTGTGACCACCAAACACTGGACTAGTTGTGCTGAAGGAACATGTATCATAGCCTTAAGCTTTTCTGAAAGAGACAGTCCAAAAAATAGTTTTTCACATTCACATAAAGCAGCAAACTGCTGAAGGTTTTTTTCACCTGCCAAACTACTGCTTCTTGGATTCTCACCTGCAAACAAGAATCGAGCTCAGGGGCAAGCAGAACCAGGTCCAAACGAAAGTTCATCAGAATTTTTCTCATGTCTCTGTGGAGTTGAAAATGAAATTTCCAGACTAACGTTTAGCCATTTGCCAACTGAAACAGATCAAATATGATCAGGCTACCATGAAAATCCCATTGTTAAACTACACTGCTGACAGCTCGCTGCAGCGGCCTCAACTGAAAATAATAATAAGTGCCAGAAATAAACAATATAAAAATAAACAAAATAAATTGACAAAGAATTTTTAATCTTACAATTTGGAAAACTGCACAATTAGAGAAAAATATCCGAGGTAACCTTGTCTCTTTGTGTGAGTATAAACGAGCCGAATAAATCGACCTTATAAGTGGGTCTGTGCTGCAAACCTGGACCCGCATTTTCCCTCCACGGCAGCACTCTGTATTCATGCATTTGTCTGCGACTGCCTGCACAAATACATGTGTGCAGCGCCACCATGACGGCAAGGTGTATCCATCATGATAAACTGGCAGACTCTGTGACTGTCACTTGCAATCACACTTCAGTATGGTTCAAAGGACTTCAAAGTGAAAATGAATGGTAGTTCATTGACGTGAAGACTTCATAGATCTTCGTTTCTGTCTTCTTTTTCGCTCTTTTATTTTTTGGAAGAGAGCTGCACTCTTTTTTTTCTTAAATAAGGCTTTTTCCCTTATTTTTATAAATAAATAAATAAATAAACAAATACACTGCACACAGACTTTACCAAAAAGAAATTCTAACAAAAAATAAATCAAGTGTTCCAAGTGTCTGGGCTTGAAGTACTTTAACCAAGATTTTGTATCAGTAAAATGTTATTTTTTAAATTGTTAAAAAATAAAAATAAAAGTAGTCAGCAATTGGGGTAGAATATTAGGAGTAATTAAAAAAATTAAGTCTGGACTGCTGCTCTTCTCAAAGTTCTTGTGTTTTGATAAGACGCTTGTCAAACCTCAAGCATTTATTTAAAACCCAATTTGGTGCTGATAAAATTAGCTGTAAGTCATTATCTCTGGGATAAAAGTTCATAATAAAAATGCAGTGTAATTAAAATAATTGACAGAAAGAAACTGGACATTCACTGTTAATTGTGCTAGCAAATTCTGCAAAGACTGAAATGTCAAATATGACATAATAATGGCAGTGATGCAGAAGCTGTAGCACTGGCAAGGCTTGCCTTTAATCTAGTAATGACTCCGTATTTGTGAAAACTGGCAAGATCGAGCTACAGGTCTCCCTGCCTCTCCCCCGTCTCTCCCAGCTCTGGCCCAGGCTCTGTTCTCACTCTCCAAGCTGTTTGATTGGCACATGCTTTCACTTAATGAGGGATAATTACTAAGTAAAACAAGTGGGAGACCACATCTGCTCAGTGTAAAAAGAAGTCCAGGCCTGGCGCAATCTGTCAACTGAGGCTCTCGGGTTGTGTGAGCGAAATGCTTTACTCACCTTCGCTGGCTTCTTGATCCAAGACAAACCCGCCTCCAGGACCCCCTCCCTCTCCTCCTCCTCCCGACCCAGACGAGAAGCAGATTAATAGGAATCAGCATGTGGCTGTAAACACTCAGCGGGAAGAGTGCATATCTGTGTGTGCTGACATGGATAGGAAATGACCCAGAGTATCTGTGGAGGGCTGGCCAGGGGCCACAGCAGGAAGGGCAAGAGGCCAGTGTGGGACGATCAACATCCCAATCAATGTCCCGCTGTCAGAGCTGTTGTTCTCCATTTCTAATCGCCACAGCTTTGTTTACTTTCACACAATGCTCTACTGTAATGGTTGTAAAATACACAAGTAGCCGCCCTGCTTCCCAAATACCTCGCTGCCCATTAATCATCTCTGCATGGAATTAACTCTGGATAAGTGGTCTCTAGATCACTTGTCCATAATTAGAGATAACTGTGTTAATTAATGGGAATAACAAATCAAAAAGAGAACAGTGCGTTGTCTGAATAGGAATATTTCAAGGCATGTACAGGACAAATGTCCTCTGATTAAAAATAAATTAATAATAATAATAGTAAGTGAAAATTGTAGAAAAACATGTTCAGTTTGGAGAGGTGTGCTGAAAAAAACAATTAAAGAAAAAATATTTTGTCCATCACATATCACATTGATGCATTAAAGAGCAAATGAAAATAATTGGAAAACTAACTTTTCATGAGACATTGAAAAAATATATATTCTCACTGGTTTAGTGAAAGCAGTCAGTTAACTGAGCATAAAAAGAAAATAATACAGCAAATCATTATTTTAAAATGTATCCACTGGTGATGATGGTTTAGAAAAAAGTTAATGAATATGTTTACGCCTAAAAAAGTAACATTTTCAAAATTGTCTGAGAAATATTTATTTGCCTTAAACTTAACACAAAGAAATCTGCTCACGTCACATAAAGTGCTCCATATTGGACAGCTATTTAACCTCCCACATCCACACCCCTTTCTCAAGCTGATCTAAGCATCTCCTTGTCACCCAGTCACTAAAAGAACTGCACTGATTTGCTTTCTCGCCCTACTCTGACCCAGTTCTCACTAATTACCCCCAAAGTATACATCAAAGACGGGTAAATCCACAGATCTGCGGCGACGCAGCAGGGTAAGGAAAACCAGGATTTTCCTTAACCTATTCACCCCACGCCATCACTGATATGGTTGTTTAAGGTAGTGTGCGCTCACACATGCTGATCAATGTCAGCCAATACAAAAGGCAAGGCGGTGAACTTATAAATAGATCGGTCATTGTTTCAACACGGGTAATTTCTGGTTTCTGAGCTGTTCCTGATGCTGTCTGCAGCGCAGATTGGACGACGGCTTGGAGGAGATGTGGGAAAGTGAGGTCATGAAGGTGATAGTCAGCTGATTGGATGCTTGCTAACTAATATGCATTTGCACACAAGAATAAAAAGAGACATATTTCTCGGTTTATGACAAATGGCAAAGCAGGGAGGATTTCACAACATTAGAGGTGCAGTAAGCAAGCAGAATACACTCACACACACACATGCACTAAACAGCATCCACATGTATGGTTTGGCTGGGGCAAAGGGGTTTGTTTGCTTTCTTATGACACAGTCAATTACTAAATTGAGCAGGCAGGTAATTCTAAGGCAAATAAATGCCAGCAGGTTTAACAGAAGAAGAGGTCTTAGAGGTGGTGGTGCAATGACAGGAATTCCCTCGCCTTTCTTTTTTTTTTTTTTTTTTGACAGGAAGCCTATTATATGGTCTGCTTTATTTGTGCAGACTGGTTTTCAATAACTGATCTCTCCAATAGCATTTCACCTTCTACCAAAAGGGAAAGAAAAAGTCAGCCTTCGTCTTCTTCCTCATAGACTTAATATTTACATTACGTAAAAAAAACGACAGCGAATATTTTAATTTATTTATGAACTCTGTTAGAAATTCAAACAGTATTAAAGAGTGTTCTGCACAATTTTTTTTCTTTAAGCAAACAAACTAAAGAAAAAGAGTGAGAAGGAGAAAAAACACACTATAAATATACTACTTAAAAAAACTGCACAACATCCTCATTACAAGTGCCACCGACTCCCAGCGTACTGGGAGTCGGTGCTGACCTTGGTATCCTGTTTGAATATTGTTTAAATGCGGTGCCTGGTAATTGCACATGCAGTGCTAACAGTGGACTTTTCTTTCTTCTCTTATTTTCCTGGGCAATGGGGATCCAAACAATCTTGTCATGAAGCTATTTGTTTGTTTTTTTTAAACTTACTTCATAATTACCCAGTTACTCAAATTAAAATAATTTTTTTAAGACAACCAGACCTATCCCATCTCATAAAAAAATAAAAAACTAGCCCAATATAAGATTAAATAAAGTGAACCAGGCAGTGCATGGCACATGGACAAAATTAACAACTGAATGTAACAAGAAAGGGAAAAAGGTTCCTTTGAATGGCACTGCTGTTTGAATCCAGATGAGGAAAGACGTTTAAGAGAGAAATTGGATACAAGATTTGCTGTTTTTATTTCCTCAGCTTAATGAGAAGCACCTTGGAGTGAAACCTGTTTAAGCCTAACTGTGAAATTTAATATCAAACATACCTATAAGCTTCCATAGCTTTCCTAGGGGAGACTTCTTCAGTCAAACCATAGACCATTTCTAAACTTACACTCAGTTGTTGTCATCTCCTAATCCTTAAACAGAAGCTTAGAAATACAATTCTGCATCATCTGATGTAGACTTTGGCTCTCATTAGGACTACTGGTTCCTAAAGGTCATTCAGTTCAATTAGTTTATATTTAGCAAATTTAATCAAATCAATCCAATTAGACTTAAATTAATTAAGACTAGGGAGGGTAATTATTGTATGGTATATCATCATGAAAAATGTCTGATCAAGAATTGTGATAAACTGTGGCAACGATAAATCCCAATTATGATGTTTACTCCCAAAAACTGACAGTATCATTAGGATTGTAACTTTTACTGTTTTATCCAAAGCTGGTTCTATGAGAGCATCAATTAATATTAATATATCTAAAAATTTGATCAAATCTCTTAACGGAATTGATGTCCCAAGTATCCTATTAAAGAAAAAGAGCAGTATTTGTGGGGCTTTGACTACAGTGACATGCAAGTGACATCTATAAGTGGAATTTGTGAGTACTTTTTTTATCATCACTGTCATCGTTTTGTAATACCATAAAATTAGATCGTAAGTGTAATACAGTTGAGTCAAATTCAGTTTATGATGCCAGTTGGCAAGATGGTATCAATTTAAACACAGCCGATCGATAAGTTAAACTATTAAAGCTCTTTTTCTATTAGGTTAAAGCACAATGCTCACAAATTGTATGTAAACAATATAGAATATAACATTAATGTATACCAAATTATTTATTTATGTATTCATTCATAACATATTCATAACTAATTAGTGATTTGCAAAATCACTAATTGCAGTGTTTAGGCAGTACCTTTAGATTAAGGTACATTATGTACAATTTTAACTTGTGGTAAAATCAGATGAAAGCTCAGCAACTTTTATTTAATTGAGTTACAAACAAAATTAGGTCACTGATTTATTATAGGATGACTTTGACAACAAAGTCAAGAAAATGTATTTGTTTACGAATCAATAATTATGAGCAGAGGTAAAACAGTAATAATATAAAGTAAAATGTGGAAACAATAACCACAATATTATTCTCCCTAATGTGGAAAATAGTCATTAGAACAAAGTTTTTAAATGAGCTTAAAATGAAAGCTGACTGATATTTTTGAGTAAATAGTCATTCAAATAAGGATGAACTTGCCCCAATTCTGAGTGATAATGCCATTATGTGCAATGGGCTACAAAAGCTGATAAAATCACCAGCTGACTAGTTGAGTTTTGCTGTTAAAGAACTACCAGAAAAAAACAGAAAACATCTCCTTGCGCAATCATTTTAGGTGCCATAACAAATCTTCCATATGGCAAAAATCGATAGGCAGAGCAACACTTTATTGATCATATCTATAACTTAGATATACTCTGATGTCAACTAGCCACATCGGTGTGTGTGTGTGTTCTGAAGTCTGTGTGTTGATACTGTTTGGCAGAGTTGATAATATTGTTTTTCTTTTGTATTTTTAACTTTAAACAATTTTAAAGCATCTTGTAGGTGTGTGAATTAACCCCAGTTTTGAATCATATAAGCAAAAACTTAACTGCAAATAAAAACCTTGTGTATTTCACTTATAAAACTAAATGGACTTTAACTTTTACGTTTAGAAAAATTACACACTGGCTTCTTTCTACATCTACATGGTATTTCCTTCTCAGTCATCTTTAGCCCTGAGTAAAATTATGAGTTTTTGCATCTTAAGCTTTATGCAATGCTTGTGAAATTCTCATTATTCATGAGAGTCATAAAGCAAATGAAAATTTTTGCTGATATGAAGACAGAAATATAAACAGATCATGATGAAACACCCAAAATACGTTTTCTCATCAATTCTGTGCCTTATTTAACTTTTATAAAAAGGCACAGGGCTGCCCTCCTCAGGAAACAAAGCACCATAACAGACAAAAGAACCTTCCCAGTCAAAGTCAACTAATTTAGATCCATGAACTATCAACAACTTACAGAGAACAAACATTACATTAATATATTTTATCAACTCCCCAACTTCCTTCACCTCTCCTCTGCTTCCTCTTGCTCCTTTTTTCCTCCTCACTAACGTGTCTCTGAACCTCAAAGTTATTGATAGTTTAAAGTTATGGGCTAATAATAAGATGGACACAGCATGGCCAGGAGCCTATTATACCCAGATAATAGATGGTACAGGGATTTTGAATGACATTACCCCTGAGATTGGATGACAAAGGGTGGAGGAATTTATGGCCTACCAAAGAGCACCCATTCTTCTCTTCTATCTCTTGCTTATAAGGAAGCAGATGAGGCATGACTGTATTTATGGTGAGGATGTTCATAAAAAATAAATAAAATAATAAAACAAGTAATGGATAAGAGTAGAAAGTTTCAAGCAACTCAAAATTTATGCTCTCTGGTTTTGATTAAGGAAAACATGACAATGGAGCATAATTTCTCACATCCACTGAACCCCAGCAGAAGAACCGTGAAATCAGCTCTCTAAACAGGAATCTGTTATTTTCCAGCTTCATTGGCCCTCACCTATGACCAGCTATTCTGAAAATCTTTTTCTGATCCATGAAAGCACCAAATGTGAGTGCTACCAGTTAGTGATGGCAAAAACACCCTTCGGTGTGGATGTTTAATATGTGAAGAAGACTAAAGGCTGGGTATTTTCAGCATTAGGGAAGTGTTATTAATTAGGTCAGTGGAAGAACAGAGATATAAGAAGCTATTTAAAAAGGAGTCAAATTTCTACATGTTAAGGTATGTCTGTGGTTCAGTTAGGCAGCAAGAGGGTGAGAGAGAGCAAGACTTAATGCAAATACAGAAAAAACTTTATAGACAACCTGTTTTATTGTTTTAGGTTTTAAACCCCTGCCATGTAACATGCTGAATTTAGAAACCTTGGGAGCCTTTTGGAAATATGAATGAAGTTAATTCTCTAGGGAAAACTCACCCAGGTGGCAGATTTAGGAATGCTGGCTGCAATAACAGTGCTAATCACTAATAAAAACACTGAATAAAATAAGAAATCCATCATAATTTATATATAATTGTTAAAAAGCTTAAGAGTGATTGATCTGTCCAACAGACAATGGGACATCATCTTAACTCCGAATATAAATAATTGTGGATCGCACACGGACACTATTTGTATTATAAGTGCTAAAGAAACATCGAAGTTAAACAAAATCAACGTCAGCAGGTAAAAGCTAAACAAAAACTGGAGATCAGCCACAAAATTCTTTGTGGTTCATCTCTACTGGGTTGTCTGTTTTGAAAATGTTACTCCAAAGGTGAATAATCTTATAACTTTCAAGGCAACGGTAGATCTCATTAGCCTAAAGTAACACATGACAATCAGATGTTGTTTGATGCCAAATTAAATAAAAGCAAAAAACACTATGATCACAGGAGTGATTATTACACAGAGCATGATACAAAACTTCAATTCAGGTCATGAAGCAAAATTTAACAATGACTTCTGCAGGTTCAGAAAGGCACATGCAGATTAATGCCAAGTCTGCACTGTTTGCTCAATGCGTAGCGTGTTCAAGTACAAAGAGCAATAACAACAACAGTGGAGGTACTTTGTAGTTGCAAGCAGTTGTAGTGAGGGGGGGGGGGCAAGCTGCATCAGGCAAAGCTATGAGAAAAGGCTTGTCAACATTATCTGTTTTATTGATTTCACAGTAAAAACGTGCTGCTTAAGCTTTATGTTGCTTAGGCTGGGCCCGTTGAAAATACAACAGCTACAAATAAAAAAGAAAAAAAAAAGCATAGTGTTACAACTCCCGATTAATTTATGGATTTACTCATTTTATCACTTGTCTGCCAGATTTTGCCTGTCTCAGATTTATCACTGTTATATACATTTAATAATCTGTGTGGGTGGTATTTAGTCTGCTCTCTCTAACAAATAGATCAATGACACTGAAGACGACGAGACGGTCTTCAACACAAGGATACTGTTACACTGTAACAAGGTCTAATTAAAATACTAGAAAAATCATCAAGGAGAAGGAGAAAACTGTCAATGCGCTGAGACCACAGCTGAGCTCATACCTAAATTCTCACATAAACATGCAGGCAGACAATGAATTTTGCCAAGTTGAGGTTAAATGATAAAATGCTGAACTAACTCCCTTTGAGTGATGAGAAAGGGAAAAATGAAAAATCAAAACCAGACATGATTAAACACCTCAGCATACTTTTAGGGAAGACAATCACTCATAAGGGAAATTACAGTGTACCAGCATATTCCGCAACCCTATATCCTATATATTTTTCTGCAAACTACTTTTATCAGCAACAATCAGGCTTTTCCTTGTCAATACTGATACTGATTTTCTTCTGAATATTTTGGGTGTTTCATCATGGTCTGAACCGCTTGTTATGACTTTTACCAGTTTAGATTTTGTTTTCTAAAGAATACATGAGAGTGAAACAAAGTGCCACAATCTGAAAGAGGTAGTAACTGAATTCCTCAATAAGTAAAATAATAGATTATTCCAATTTATCCTAACCCTTTTTACATTCATCAAAAAAAGTGCATTTAGGATATTTTTTTTTAGTTTTCATATATTTCATGAAGGAAATAAAGACTCAGCTTGATCACCAATCAGAGTCAATCCTTGTACTATCATAATTAACAATCAGAGGCAGCCAAGCGTGGTGCATCTCCAAACTGAACATTTCTAACTGTCTTTTCCCAAAAGCCCAGCATTAATTTAACCCTTACGCCTTCCCATTCCACATTGTAGGACTAATACATTTACAGGTAGTGAAAGACACCAGCAAGATTTGGAAATGGCTCACCTTTAAGCAGTGAAATCTGAAAATTTAAAATATCACCTATGGATATCTGTTTATATGGCTTTTTCATTTTCTGAACCTACTTTGTCCTCCTTAGGGTTGCAAAGGGGACTAAGGCATTTTCCATCAGTCAGGTGGCAAGTCCGTCACAGACAGCAACACATGCACTAACTCTAAAGGTCAACTTAACTGCATGTGAAATGATGTTAATCAATAGACCATAGTCAAGCCCTGTTCAGCATCTGATGCTTCAAATTAATTTCTTTATTCACGTGTGTATTTCAAACAATTACAAATTGCCATTTTGTAAAACATTTAACCTAATTCATAAAGGACTAAATGCATTCAAAACCTTTTTCTTACTTTAGTGTTTTTTATTAGTTTTTTGTTAAATACTAATATATACAGTTACAGTCCCTTGGAAAAAATTTTATTAATTTTAAGTTATAGACAATCAGAATCTAGAGAATAACTATGAAGTTGACAAAAAAGATTACATGTTTACACTTTTTACAGATAATCTGAAAAGTTTGGCATGCACTTGTATTCAGCAGCATTAGTCAACAGGCCTACTTTGTAGAACAACCTTTAGATCCAATTGCAGCTGCCTTTGGGGTTTGTCTCTACCAGCTTTGCATAAGTGAAATGTTACGGTTTCTTTGCAAAATAACTTAAAGTTGTGAAAACCATGCATCCCTTTCCTTTCACTTTACAATCAGCCACATATTTTTACTGATAACAGAAAATCCCTACAAATAGATTGAAGTTTGTGGTTGTAATATGACATAATATGATAAATGTGAACATAATACTTTTTCAAGTCACTGTGCAGATGATTTCAATCAACCTATTTACTCATTTTTATATTACTGATAGAGCCAATAAGAAATAATAAGAACAATATGTTTCCCCTATCCCAGACACAGAACTGGGATAGGGGAGCCTGTACATGGACTGTGCCTGTAGAGTCTCGACTCCTGCAGAACTTGGATTTTAAGTTTGTCTACCTCTCATCTATTCAAGGCTAGTTAGTTTGAAGTGACACTTATGTTGTAAATGTCCCATATATATGTAGAATGTAGTGGGAGGTTTCAGGAGCCAGATTATAATGGCGTCTCAGTTTCACCTTGAATATTATTTAAGTTCTGCTCTCAATCGCTCATTGATACAGTTTTGGCACATGTTAATTAAATGGGGGATGGGGAAGTTACTCAAATCACCTGCACAATATAAAAAACATTGGTGAGTTTGGAGTTGGAATATGCATATTTGATTTTAAAGTTAAAATCGTTTGCAAAAATGTAAAAGGCCAAGACCTCATCCTAATGAGCAGTTGGATATTTATCCTTGAGAACAGGGTGTTTTCTGTAAAATCTACAGTTTCTGGCAAGACATACTTTTAACATTTTTATTTGCTTTGACAAAATATATTCACATTAAAAGAGTCCGCGCACTATTATTACTAGCTGCAACAAACATTTTAAGAAATGTTATACAAATCAAAGGACACCATTTCAGCCACACTTGTTCCCTTCATCTGAGTAAAAGTGAAATGAGTAGTTGATTACATATCATCGGTTGTCTGTGGGTTGTTTAATGACCAAGATCATAATGTGTTGTCAGTAAAAGAAAAGTAGAGAAATGCACAAAATTTAGAGAGGGGTGCCGACAAAGAATAAAGGAACACGGGATTCAGAGATGAGCAGCTGAATGGACAGAGCTAGTTAGAAATACGCACACAACATAACAGTAATCCATATCAGACATTTAAATGTTAAACAGTCCTACAACAAGAGCGAAGTAAACCCCTGTGTTAATTACTGTCGACATGGAAAAAATATAATTAGATATGAGAGGGAAACAAACTATTTATGGCAAGCAAACGATCTGACTTAATGATCAGAGTAGAGCTAAGTCCTCTATTGATTTTACTGTTAAATATACAGCTCAATTAAAGATACAGCTGATTAAAAGATAACTACAACTTGCAAAAGCAGATGCAGAGAAGTAGGGGGATGTGCAGGAACCCTGTGAGCTGCAGTGAAAGTATTACAAGATATAAATCATGCCTTTCTTATGGGCAGCAAAGTAGAACACAACACTTAAAGCAACAAATTCTTTTCTAAATTGGTATGTTTCTCATAAAGACTGGATGCATATTTGAACAATAATGTATGTGAATAAAATATCAGACAAAAAATAAAACGGTAATTATATATATAATCTTTTATAATAATAAATATAATAAATCTTTTAAAGGTTTTTGACAATGTGAACTGAAGAACAATAATGCTGAGCCCCAAATACAAAAAGAAAAAAAAACAAAATCTACAATGCAATTTTCTTGTTAAAATAATTCAGTTTTTTAATACAAACTAGACAGCTACGTTGTCCCTTTTCCCCCCCTTACGTTTGTCAATGACAAATAAAAAACCTTGATACATTTTGTATCCTCTCCATGCAAGAAACAGTTTAATAGAAAACCTTTTTGTTTCTTATTTGTGAACAAAATATTGTTTAAATTGTTAAACTGTGACGTCCTTTATAACCTTACCTTTTTTCCTGGTAATAATAACAAACAGATGGGTGTTTTACTTTAAATAAGAAAAAAACTGATAAACACTAATTATCACAACATAATACATTAGTTTAAACCATTATACGCAATTAAAATCAGTCTAATTTGATGTGGGCAGCGCTTGTACCTACAATGCTGTTGTGAAAAAGATATCACTGGGATTTGAATTAAAGGTGGATGTTCTAAGGTCAAACTCAAAGAAAGCTGACTGAGGCCCTAAGCACAATGTTATTAAGGCGCCCAACTCCAATTAAGACCATGAGCCACCGCAGTGCCACTAACCTCCTTCATATTGTCCATATTTTCACAGTTAAGTAATGAGCCAATCCTAAACTAAACTGTATGAGAGAATGTGTTTTGCTGGACAATTCAATTTTTTTATTACTAACCAGCACTTCAGATAGTGCTAGTTTTAAACATCATTATATTTTCAATATTTAATTTCTTTCGTAATTCCATAAAGCTTTAATTCTAACAGAGGACAACGCCAGGCTAAAAATCATCAGACTGATCTCTTTTTTTGTGCTTTTTGTAAATTGTGAATTGAAACAAATTTGGAGTTCTGGTAGTAATTTTTTTTCTGCTGTCGACACAGTTTTGAGCAGTTTTTATAACTACTGCAGTGAAGCAGAAACAATGTGAGGCTTGATTAGCAACATGTTATTTAATTAAGTAGAAATTCACAATGTCTCATATATTTTTTAAATCCTTTTGTTAAAGCAAATGAAACTTGACAACATGTGCTAAGACTAGTTTAAGCAACCATGGAAAAAAAAGACTAAAACATTGTGGATTTTTTTAGTTACATCAGTGTAAATCATTTTCCAAGGTCAGATACTGAATGAAATAGTTAAATTATCTTTAATTATTACTCACACTATTGAGATGTTCCTTAGCATGTAAATAACTGGCACATTTGTGAACATGTCCTGTGAGCACCCGCAAAGTTTTTGTATACCTCAGGCTGGCAATGGTCCAGTTTAATACTAAGCATCGAGTGAAGCTCAACCAGCCTATGATTTAGAAAGCTTAGGCTCTTTCTTGTGTTGTTCAAGTAATTTTACCAGTTTGTTGAACTCCTGGATTGACAAGCTTGTAAAGTGTCACCATACATGGGAGGAGCTATAGCCAGAGAGTGGATTTGCCATGAGAGGGGTGTGCTAAACCTGCTGCGGTGTTCACGTAGGACATGTCAAAGTTACATCTTTATGAATGCAAGGACCCAAAGTTCCCCAGCAGTGAACTGCACCGACAACAGATGAGAAACTAAACTAATATTTTAAAGTTGCAGCTGAAAAGTAAATGTTATAAATAAGAGGAATTTTAAAAGATTCTTGTTTTTCAGTTTTTTGGTTCAGGTCCCTCTATTAGAAATAAATGTTAATCCTAAAATCCATCCAACATATTGTTTTCTTCTACCAATTTAAATATTTTTGCAATACTATTGCTGCTTTTGCATTGATTTGTGCTTTTTTATCTGGTCCAGAGACCTTGTATGATCATAAAAGCAATCTATCCCAAGTAAAAAAAAAATCACATGTATGAATGTGTAGTATTCATAGGACCACTAGAATTGTTTTTGTATTCATAGATATTTGAACCATTTCTTTGTAAAGATACAAGAGCAGATCTTTGGGACATGAAGTATTTCCTTTATTTATTATTGCATTTCCAGTCTTCAATGATTACTGAACTGCAGTGTCTGTGCAAACAACATATATGAGTGTGTATGTGTACCTGTAGGGAATTGAGAAGAATGAAGAGGTAGGCCATGACAATGGAAAATGGTACCAAAACGCCAAAGACCCATGTCAGTCCGAGGATTGGCAGCAACACCAACACCGCTTTCACTGCGGCCCTGTACTCACATGAAAACAGGAATACATCAAATAAGAAAATCAAACATACGCATAAGAATCTGAGCAATAAAACCCATCAAAGAGAAAATATATGAAATGTTTGACTGGCAAATCGG
This sequence comes from Girardinichthys multiradiatus, assembly GCF_021462225.1. Taxonomy (NCBI): domain Eukaryota; kingdom Metazoa; phylum Chordata; class Actinopteri; order Cyprinodontiformes; family Goodeidae; genus Girardinichthys; species Girardinichthys multiradiatus. The sequence goes on along the minus strand of NC_061802.1, from coordinate 19,395,288 downwards.
ATTAAGGGTGGTGGTGGTGATTCAGTTTTGACAGCCGATCTGATTTGATCTCCAATTTAGCTCAAAGTTATTTCTTTTTTTTTTCTTAATAAGGGAATGTTTCATTTACAGTGCAACTCTTCCCTGGACATAAATACAAGAGCAAAACGCTCGCATTACCAAGCAAGACTAATGTAAGAGAAGCCTCGAATATGCACAGAAAAAAGCATGTTTGAAAAAAAGACCTTAGAATTTTATGAACTGATATTGGATCATGCAAAATATGTTTCATCTGAAATGGATGAATTATTTTTAAACCCAAACAGCAGCAAAAACATTTAACCATTCGGCTTCCTTTCTGATTATATTAAGCTCTATTTGCTCCTCTTCCAGCTTGCATAATATGCACCTATTAAATTTCCAATCCTTTTAGAAGAAAGGTCATGGCAGGCTGCTTCTTCCATACACAAAACCATGTGGGCAGGAAGGTTGATGTGGTGACAGCTTCCCACCCTCAATGTGACTTAATTCTGTTTAGAGTCAAATTAGCTACCCACTCAGGTGACTGCCAAACCGCAACAGCTGTCTGTGCATTCGTGTGTTTGTGAAGTGACATGCAACTAGAACTGGTTTATTCTGCGGGCCACTGTGTTTGAGTTTCCACAGCGGCCTGCCTTCCTGGGGTGCAAACCAGTTCAAGGCCTGCATTGAAAACTTTCACAGAGCATCCACTGTGCTTTTCTGTGGACCCAAGAGTTAAAACATCCACAAAAAATAAACTGTTTATTTGTATTAACATCAGTTTTTAACACTGCTCATATATATAGAGGAATGTGATATTACATGCCAAAAATGAGGCAATGATACACGTAATACTGTCTATGCATCAAACAAAATGTGAACAAAAATGTGTTGCGGACCTTTAAGGAGATCAACAGGCAACAGAAGTGGGACAAAATACAAGGAACGTTGTGAATTTTACTGATATAAGCTATATGGAATTGAAACATATTCAATTAACTAAAGCTTGAAGTAATTTAAATATAGTACTAATACTGACATACTTAAAATAAAAATCTCTGTGGATTAATAAGATAAGACAAAATTTGACTGGTGACTACATCTTTTGCCAGTAGCCTTGGAGCATTCATGTTTAAAAGAGGACAAATGGTGCCTCCTAGTGGCCACTACCTGATCTGCTCGTAGGCTTGCTCAGTAGGACTCATGCCCAAGGCAAGCATGATGGACCTTCTTTTTGCTGTGGAAATGGTGATCATTATCACCCTGGTCAGAACCAAGATATTGACCTGGAAATACATATATAAAGAATGAAAATGTAACAGAAAACAGAAGCATATAATTACATGTTATGTTATTTTGTTTTTTCATTATGACAGTCAGAATGGTGCTGCAAGAAATGCATCTGTGCAAACACACAATGTCTACTCTTGTCTAATGGGTTTCATCTTAAAAAAAAAGATGAAGATGCAGGCTAATATATATTTTTTATTTGGCAGAAAAGGTGAAGAAATTTAAAAAAGTCAATGTCGAAAAGTTACTGAGCACTTACCAAAGCTGTTGAACATCTACATGCCAAACTGTTATGCTTTTCCATCAACAATTTCAACAGAACAGACTAACATTTGAGTAACAGGCAGATATCCAGATAAACAAAAATTTAATGTGCTTTCAATTTTGTATTTTGTAATTTTTAATACTGAAAAGAGTACATTCAGAAAATAAATAAATTACTGACCATTATGATGAAGATGACAGGCCCAACGAATCCCCAGATGATGCCGTTCTGGACACTGAGCCAACAGTAGTCATCAGCTGAGTATTTGCCTGAGGCTGATGCAAGAGTGATGGTGACTATCAGCACAGGCAGACCTGGTAAGATGAGGATAGAAATTAATTTTACTGAGCTAAATTCGTTTGAATAAATAAAGGGAAATATGTAAAAATTACAAATATTTCTGGCACTCGAGTCTTTTTCTTTACCACATTTTTTTAATCTGAAGGAATATCTGTTTACTGCCTAAGATACTTATGACTTTTTTTTTTCCAAGAGGTGCCAGACTTGAAGCTGCAAAAACCTTCTCAGCCACTTGTCTAGCGCAAAGCAATAAACCGCCATACCCCAGCCGATGAGATAGTAATATTTCATATGATGATCCTCACTGAGGTTGACTGCAACTACTTTGCTCCAGAGCAGCAGCCCTTCGACTAGCATCCAGCTGAAAGCTGCCATGAAGAAGAGATGAAGCAGCGCAGCGACAAGTGTGCACGCCACCTTCAAAACAGCAATTAAAAGATCACAGACATAGAGAGAAATACAAAGGTTTTAGTTTACATATCAAAGTGAAGGTGTGCAGTAACCTAAACCAAATATTTGCCAAGAATTTATATATTTTTATGAGTGCAATTTTAGTGATTATTTAAAGTACATGCAATATAAATATACAAAACACACAAGCCATCCAAACAAATTATTTTTAAAAATAGGCTGCATCTTTTTAGGCCTTATTATGGGAAACTTGTGAAAGTAATGTATTTTTTTATTCACATACATTAAACCAAGTCTTGTTTTAGGATACAAAGACCAGGGGACAAGCCACCCGAGTGACCACCAGAGACTAAGCTAAGCCTTCCAGTAGATGGATACAACCTCTGTGGTTATTTATGTCACATTATCTTCCAAAATAATGTTCTTGTCATTAGTTTTTTAGCTCTTCAACCCCAAGGAATAAGTAAATGCACATTATGTTTAGTTTATTAGACCTTCTTTTAATCATAAGTTTTAAAAAAAATCTCTTCATTATTACTTTCATTTGTATTTCATGCAGGAATAAAAGTAAAAATGAGCATGTAATGAGCATGAAACTAATGTATAACACTATATATTTTCTAACCAGCAAACTTCTGCTGTCTTATTTAATTCATATTCGTCCATATTTGTAAATTACTGTGACAACATTACTCACGCAGACTGATAAATAAAAGATTTCTACCTTGCTGTGAATTGCTGAGCCACTGCAGAGCAGAATCACCTGGGCACAGATCAGAGCTACAAATAGGTTTTTATGGATGGAGGTTCTGTCTGATTTAGGGATGCTACAAACACAGAGAGGGACATTACAAAGGAAAAGATGTTTATTGCAACTATCAAATCACATGAGTGCTGATAAAATTTGTGAATTCAAAAGAAAGTGCAGGGTTTTTCTAGGTTTAGTTGCCTATAGATCCCCATAAGATGTATTGAAAGCCAACTAAGAGGATTGTTGCAAACTTATCTTTTTAATATCATCACTACTTTTCCCCTATATTTACCCCTAAATGTACTAAACAAAAGCGCTGATAATAAAAAACATAGATCTCTGTCTATGAGTTAAAGCTGAAGAAAGGAAAAACTCAAAACCTTCAAAAAAGGCCACCTATAAAAGAAGAGTTTGACCATAAAACACAAATTTCCAAATCTAAATTTAGTGTGTATTTTTCTTTAATTGTGCCTGATGATCCTCATGCAGAAAGGTGTAGCTGAATCCAAGCGGAAGATAAACTCGGACTAAATAAATCAAAGGAGTCTCAGCTTTGAAGCAGTTACACAAACTAAATGATAAATGCCAGCAACATTTGCCATAAATTCCCATGAAAACATAGACTCATGATTTGTTGTCATTATTCTCTTGGAGACACCTAAAAATTTTGTGACTAAAAAAGGTCAGTGGGGCTTTTCTGTAAGAAGTTTTAACAGCAATCTTACTTGGTGAGATTTAGTAGCTCAAATATCTTCAACAGTAGTTAAAAAAGCAGTTTGTATGGTAAAATGTATTGGTATCCCTAATAAGGAATAGCAAAAGACTTAAAAGTTTTTTGTTTTTTTTTATGGCAGAAGATTTTTCAGTCCAAAAAACAAAAACAAAACACACATTATTTTTAAAATAAATATAATGAATGTAGATTTTCTCTATAGTTATAGCTTTTTAGGTTGATCAGTTTCAGAGTTTCTATTAACTTCTAATTAGTAATCCAAGACTTCCTGTCTCTCATGTGTGATGTAACACAGATGCCCGTTTCTCTAAGCCACTGGCCCCTAGGCTGGATGAAGATGGATGGGCCCAATGATTATGGACAGAATCATGGTAAGTAAGGAAGAAAACTTCAAATCTCCAAAGCTCACTGGGAGACAACTGCAGCAAAGAGTGGGATCTTAGTATCACCAGGTCCCCTTAATGTACAATAACAATCACGATATCTATAAGTCAACTAGTTGTTTGGCAGGTATGCCATTAAACCGTTATGTGCTTTTGATTGAGCATAACAGAGGAGGAGCTGTGAATCTGGACAATCTAGAAATATTGTGCAAAGAGAAATGATCAAACATTCCGATGATCCTAGGTATCTTTAAACCTTTGAATTGTTAAAGAACACAAATGTGCTTTCCTACTGTAAAAAGTGGTTGAACAACATATTTATAGCATTGGTACCAACAACTGTGTGACTGCTGATTTCTTACAGAAAACTTTCCTCACTGGATAAAGCTGCAGAATAATACTATGAGTACTCTTTCCACCAGAGCATTAAAACACAACAAGCCGATACTACCCATCATCCATGTGTGCAAGTATTGCAGTGTATGGTACTAAAACCTCCTTTATAGCTCAATGACTTTAACCAGTTAGGCTAATGTCAGCACTGGTGCTTCACACCAAATACATTTTACCATCTGCAAGCAAATCTTCAGCTTTGCCCGTCTGTGTTTTTTCTGTGGTGCGTGATGAGTTAAATGAAGATCATACAGCAGCATGCAGGAAATGAACTGCTGCCCTCTTTGCTTTAAGGACAATTATAAATTGTCAGGGTAGCACCTCTTTTGCTAATGATAATTACCAGCAGCACCATTCCACCATAAAACGTCAGAGAGGACTCATGTGTGGACAACAGCAATTACTGCATGAGCACAAGTCAATACTGATAGAAGTCTGTAGGACAGAAGAGGACCTACACTCCCAGTATGTTATCCCATGCCAGTTGATTGTGTGTATGTTTGGTAAGTTCATCTTATTCAAGGACCTACTCTGGGGTTGTATATCACGTATTATTTTCTCCAATGGGACTAAAATGAACTAAATAAACAACTCTATAATTCTCAGAAATAATCAGATTTAAATTATTTACCCAACACCTAGCAATGAATGCCCATAGAATGAATGTCATGGTGTTGCCAAAAGGCTTTAGGCAAAACAAAAGAACTCAAAGATAATGTATTGTCTGGGACACCAAAGAGGCTATTTATTTGCATCACTGGTAAAAAGAACAGGAACGCTGACCAGCTACTCACTCCAGGACAGTAAAGAGCATCAAGGTCACCACCAGCGCGCAGAGAGATGCCCCACAGCCGATGAAAGTAAGCTTGGTTAAAATGAGCTCTTCTGCAGGATTCCACTGAAACAGAGGAACAAATGTGGTGATGGGAAGGAGGGAGGAAAAGAAAGCCGACAACCTTTTCTAAAATGGAGATTAGGATGTAGTGTGAATCTTTTAAAATGTAATTAAGTAAGAAGTTAATTATAGAATGGTTAAAATGTTTCTTTACATTCAGTGACAGAGGTCTCTGTGTGTTCATTGTTTCTGTCATTTCTAAAAACATAATAGGAAAAATCAAAGTACTACTAATGGTTTAGTTTTTAGTTTTTTTGTATTGTTGTTACAGTAAGAAAACTAGTCTTTTTTGCTATAAATGCTACACTTGTTGGTTGGCAAATCATACTATAAATCCTAAATCACTTTTAGAGATCTTCACATGAAACGTTAACAGAACTGGAGATTTTAAGGATTATAAGAGACTCTTCTGAATGTTTTCACTTTCGTAATATCTAAGATTAGTAACTGTTTATAATTTATTTTTTCTTAAATATCTAATAACGAAAAATAACTTTATACTTTATCTATACCAGTTAGTGTGCGTGAGTGCAGAGCCCATCACATCTGCCACACAACCTTGTTTGTCTGTATGTTTATACTGATATCCATCTTAAATAAAAGTGTTAAGGGCTGCTTGACTTCAAGACCAGTGAAGTTTACTTGTGTAGCACATTTCAAGGGAAGGAGGCAACTCCTTAGAACTGTTCTGACCCATTATATTTCTGGATAATGAAAGAATATTACTTTTAAAACTGGTCCATGTCTGAACAAAGACTGAGAGACTTCCCGGTGCTCTATCCCTTCCTACTAATTTCTTCTAGGAGAGCCCAGCTCAGCTAGTCTGTTTCAAGGTGGAAGCTCCTAGTTAACCTTCATCCCCAGGAGAAACTTTTACCAAAATGTCTTAGTTAATAGTTTAAATAGAACAAACAAATCTAAATAAATGGGGTTTTTAAACATTGAGTTAAAAGAACTCAGGGATTCAGCATTTTTGCTGTTTTCTGGAAGTTTGTTCTAGATTGGTGGAGCATAAGAACTGAATGCTGCTTCTCCATGTTTGGTTCTTCACTGATCATTCATTAACATTTATTGCTTGAGAAATTATTTCCCCCACTAAAAATGTCTTCGGTTCAGTGCTCATTTATAATCACCTAAAAAATTATATCTAAGATACTGTACATCTACCTTGCCTTATCTACTGACTCTCTTAAAAGCATTTAGGGCTTTTATGAATGTATCTGAAACATTGGAATTTAAACCGTCTCCCATGATTGAATGGAAAAGAGCAACATATTAATGTCATGAAATATGAAATACACTATAATATATGTTAGATTGTACTGCATATTGTCAATAGGACAATAGGTTGTGTTCATGATTTGTCATATCGTTTTAGTTCCACATATACTTGCAGATATTTACCTCACGTCATAACAAAATATCTGGCGTTACCTTAGATTCAAAGTAATTCATCAGGACTGCAAAGTTGGTCGTATGGTTACACAGACATGAGGTGACACCAGAGCCGACAAAGATCACAGAGCAACCATCACTGGACCAGCTACTTGTCTGACTATGCCTAGGTAATAGAACACAAAAGCATTGACACATAAATCAGCACTCATTAGTTTTATCCAGCATGTTCTCCTCGTGCATGCATGGGTTATCACCGGGTACTCCGGCTTTCCCCAACATCCGAAAACATGGCTGTTTCGTTAATTGTGTGAACATGTGTATTTATGGTTATGGATCCTGTCTGTGATGGACTGGAGACCTTATTGGGGTGTACCCTGTGTATGTACGTATGTATGAACGTATGGATGGATGGATGGTTTTATCCTTAACATAGTTTTACATACAGGTGCTGGTCATGAAATTAGAATATCATGAAAAAAAATATTCATTTCAGTAATTCCATTCAAAAAGTGAAACTTGTATATAATATTCTTTCATTACACACAGACTGATATATTTCAAATGTTTATTTCTTTAAATTTTGATAAATATAACTGACAACTAATGAAAACCCCAAATTCAATATTGGGGCGCGGCGCAGATGTTGTAGGGGTTAAGCGCGCGACCGTAAGCAGAGGCTACAGTCCTCGAAGCGGCCGTCCCAGGTTCGAGTCCCGAACCCGGCAACATTTGCCGAATGTCTCCCCCTCTCTCTACCCCTCTTTCCTGTCTGCCTACTGTCAAAAAAAAAATAAAGGCCACTAGTGCTGAAAACAAAAGGTTCAATATTGAAGTCACCTTGTGCCGCACTAATCAGCTAATTAACTCAACACCTGCAAAGGCCTTTGAATGGTTCTTCAGTCTAGTTCTGTAGGCTACACAATCATAGAGAAGACTGCTGACACCTTGCACAAGGAGGGCAAGACACAAAGGGTGATTGCTAAAGAGGCTGACTGTTCACAGAGCTCTGTGTCCAACCACATTAATATAGATGCGAAGGGAAGGAAAACAATGTGGTAGAAAAAAGTGTACAAGCAATAGGGATAACCACACCCTGGAGAGGATTGTGACACAAACCCCATTCAAAAATGTGGGGGAGATTCACAAAGAGTGGACTGCAGCTAGAGTCCGTCCTTCAAGAACCACCATGCACAGACTAGAGCAAGACATGGGTTTCAGCTGTCACATTCCTTGTGTCAAGCCACTCTTGAACAAGAGACAGTGTCAGAGGTGTCTTGCCTGGGTTAAAGACAAAAAGGACTGGGCTGCTGCTGAGTGGTCCAAAGTTATGTTCTCTGATGAAAGTAAATTTTGCATTTTCTTTGGAAATCAAGGTCCCAGAGTCTGGCGGAAGAGAGGAGAGACACAGAACCCATGTTGCTTGAGGTCCAGTGTAGTGTTTCCACAGTCAGTGATGGTTTGGGATGCCATGTCATCTGCTGTGTTTTCAGAGGTCCAAGGTCAATGCAGCCATCTACCAGGAAGTTTTAGAGCACTCAATGCTTCCTGCTGCTGACCAACTTTATAGAGATGCAGACTGCATTTTCCAACAGGACTTGGCACCTGCAAACAGTGCCAAAGCTACCAGTACCTGGTTTAAGGACCATGGTATCCCTGTTCTTAATTGGCCAGCAAACTCACCTGACCTTAACCCCATAGAAAATCTATAGGGTATTGTGAAGAGGAAGATGCAATACGCCAGACCCAACAATGCAAAAGAGCTGGTCCACTATTCAGAGCAACCTGGGCTCTCATAACACCTGAACAATGCCACAGACTGATCGACTCCATGCCACGCTGCATTGCTGCAGTAATCCATGCAAAAGGAGCCTCAACTAAGTATTGACTGCTCTATATGTTCATACATTTCTGTTCATAATTTTCAGTTGGACAACGTTTATAAAAATCTTTTTTTTGATTTGATCTTAAGTAATATTCTAATTTTCTGAGATACTGAATTTGGGGTTTTCATTAGTTGTCAGTTATAATTATCAAAATTTAAAGAAATAAACATTTGAAATATATCAGTCTGTGTGTCATGAATAAAAATATACAAGTTTCACTTTTTGAATGGAATTACTGAAACAAATCAATTTCATGATATTCTAATTTTCTGACCAGTAGTTGTACCTCACTGTGTTTTACAGATATATATAGATAAGATGACAATATATTTTAATCTGCTGTATTTCATGGAATAAACTATAAAAGTCTGACTGTGTGAAATATGTATTTTAAAACCTGTGTTTAGAGCCCCATCTGCTCATTTATTCATTTCATTACAACCTTATTTACAGAAAAATATGCTACAGCTGTTTAAGTGAGTCTGCTGTTGCCCAAACTTACATCCGGCTAAAATTCCAAAATGCACAAACACGAGGAACTCTCCAGGAATACTCTTCCTAGAAACAAAAAAACAGATTTGGACTTACTTCCATCTCTACTTATAACAAAGTGTCAAAATATTGTTATAACCTCAAGCTGAATAAAGACTAGTCTCTTAACATCCTACCATGATGATATGATTTGCTAGCACAGTACTGCAATCCCAGCATGTTCCCTGATATGTGCCATGGCAAAGGCTTTGAGTGCCACTGTTAACAGGTAGTAAAAATTAAAGTTAACCTTGTAAAGTCTCCTAAATTGTATATCATCTCAAACCTCACTATGCTTTAATCTTGTAAGAAAACCAATGCCTCTCATGTGTAGCTGGGGACTATGTTTTCTTTTTTTTATTTTAGACTCTTACCCCCACAGAACTGACCCGTTTATTCAGAAATAATATTCAAATTGTTTTTAGAAAATTGTACCATTGGCAGAAATGTCACTTTTGGATGGAACTAAATGTATCGAGTACACTGAAAACTACAAATCTTTGAATAGTAACTGCAATAATGGTGTGAGTATTATACTGTATGAGACACCCGGAGCAATGTCCTGTACCACTTGTGAAGATGAAAGGGTGTACTGGACGACCACAGGGACGGTTTGGCCCTTCGAGACATCTCGGACGGTCGATGATATGACAGCAGAGGTTAGTTTGCCCGGAAGAGTACTGGAAAGGCAAAGAACAGTTATCACTGACATATGCCCTACTTAAATAAATATAAAAGTTTAACCTAATCTACTGCCAAAGTTTGACTGTAAAAACGCTCAAAATACAAGCATCACATTTGATCTTCTGCCTTCTTGTGACCATAACAGAACAGACGGTTGAAAACTGCTGAAAGTTTAACTATTTCTAACAATAGCAGAAGTTAAATAAAATTGTGTTATGATCAGAATAAAATGTTAGGAGATTTTCAATTTATAGCAGGTAACATTGAATGGTAGCTAACCTTTGTGCTTTGTCTTGCTGACTTTCTGCAGGTTTCTCTCCTGCAGACACAACCTCACTGAGGTGGCTGTAGTAAGTATGAATAAACATCACTTCTTTATATCCTGTTTTCACAGAGGGTAGAAAAAGAAGAGCTTTATGTGTAAATCCATTGTGCCTCTAATTATAACAATTGACAACCAAAGAAAACGTTTCAACTGCAAGTACATTTTAACACGCTGGTCCTCTAACGTGCAAAAAATAACCTGTAATAGTTGCTTGTGTTGGCATGTAAATCTGTCAAATTTGGTGGTGTTGCGCTGCAAACATTAACATCTAGATATTGATTTCAATGGTAAATAAAAAAAACAAAAACATAAGTTGTGGATAATGACATTTTATTCCTACCCAGTTTGTATATCCGCTGGAGTTCATAGTCTGGGATAATCAGCTCATCATGACTACTTCTGCTAGGGATGTGAGAGGTGACTGCAGACAGCTTGAAGACCTGATTACTGCTCTTGTGAGAAAGTTTTTGCCACTTCAGGTAAACATCTGATAGCACAAGAAGCAAAATACATTCAAACGATCTATCATTTTATACTGTTGATGGTTTATGTTACATGTCTGAAGATGTAGGCACTAAGACGTAAAGAACATTATATCACCTATGTTTTTAGTAGAAAGAGTGAAATCTCTTTGCTCCGCAGAAAGTGTGTCTGCAAGAGCTTCAGTGAGACCATCAATGCTCTTGATAATTGTAAATGGTCCTATGTTGACCTGCAAAGAGATCAGAAAATCCCAATAAATGGAGTGATGGAGTTGATAGGTAGGAATTTTGAGGAATCTCTATTATGCAAAAAAATGTCCTATCTCACCCCGTCCTCAGTCCACCCAATCCACTGGGTAGCCATGTGCGGCTCAAGCATCATACTTGCAAGGTTTAAATAGTTTGTAGCAATGGACACCATGACCTCTGCTGTATTGGCTCCTGCAGAACGGGCACTGGCTGCAGTGCTATCAATCACCTGAGAGAGGTAGAGGATGTCACTCGAGGTTAAGGGGCGAGGACCATCAGCTTCTATTGCATACAGGGCAGCCTGAGTCAGCTGCTGCAGGGAGGTCAGATCTATGTCTCGGGAGGTGTTGACACTTAGCTCCTCCATTACCTAAAGAGAAAGATAGATAGATGGAATGATAGATTTAAACCTTTACCTGTGGAAAAGCAAACCGAGTGTAGGGTTTCTAACTAACTAATCCCCTATGCAGACACATCTCTCCAAATGATTTGGACCGAATAGTTAAGTCCTAAATAATCTCTTTTTAGACATAAAACAAAATGAGATACATGTCAGAATAATAACTAAATGTCTGGTTTCAAATTATCATATTTGAAGTGCGAAGAACATATTTTAAAAGTAGGGGCTGTGGTTTCAAGGTTTCCTTCAGCGCACCTCAAGAAGTATATGTTCATGAATGTTAAATTAGATACTTTTGCCAAAGTTAACTAAAGTTCAGAACTTACCTGCCTAATCTTTGGATCTTCGCTCAGTCTACTGACAAAAGGGGACTTTGGTAAGGTGTACTTTTCTGCGAAAGTGGAAACAATACAAAGCAGTCAGACCAATCCTTGCAGGAAATTTGACAGATTTAACCTTGTTTCACAAGTTCGATCAACAGCAGCCAAGGGAAGTCAGTGTTTTCAGTTTTAATTAATAATAGTCATATTTTCAGCATTTGTGATTTTATCTCCACCTCTGCTGAACTTCCATGGGGTGTACCACAAAGATCAATTCTTGTTCCTCTTCTTTTATTTTACTGTACATGGTGCAGTTTGGGTCTATTTTCTGGAAATATAGCATTACTTTCATGTTATGCAAATGACTGCAGTTTAATCTTCCACTTAAGCACATCAATAGGTAAACTGTCCAGCAGCTCCTGGACAGACCAGTTGACATGAGGATATACTTAGCCCTGAACTTTCTAAATGAGATAATAAGGCTAAAGTCATGACAACTTTGGTCGCAATTTTGTTGTGAAAATTGATCCCATGCTTAAAGTTGACAGTCACATAAAGGCAATGGTAAAATCCTGTTTTTTCAGTTGGATTCATGTTAAAAAATAAAAATCCTATTCTGTCTAAATCCAGTAACAGCACTTTAAATATATTGTGTCTTTGTTATTGTAATGCTATTCTTTTTAGAAGTAATCAGGAGGCCTTTGTTCAGTTATAATGGGGGCAAAATGTCACCTCATTATTTTTAACTGGTACAACTAAACATAGCACATTTCACCAGTACTGATAACTCTTCACCAGCTCCCATTTCACTTGTGTATTAAATAAAATACCGTTACTCCATTTTATCTGTCCAAACTCCTCCATCCGCATGGACCATCACATTCCCTCAGGTCAACAAACAAGATGCTTTTAAAGGTTTCAAACTTAGAGGTAATGGAGCTTTTATTGTTGCAGCTCGTAAACTGTGGAATGCTTTGTGATTGCATGGCTGTCTGAAACATTCACTTGCTGAATTAAAATATTGGTAGAAAATTTGCGTTTACCCTCTGGCCTTTGACCCAATATGAGATGTGTATTGTGATCAGTCTTGATGTAATTGTTTTGTGTTTTATAATAAATTGGTACAATATGGCATATCACAGGTAAATACTACATAAAATTTATAGTACAAGACAGTCAAAACAGGGTCTAATTACAATAAATGAGGGAACTCACCAAAACAAAAACTTACCTTTCTTAAACTGACAGATAACTCCTATGTATGAGCTGCAATTTTCTACGCCACAGCTCTCCGTAACAGGGTCAAAGACTCTACAATCTTCATGAACCATCTTTCTCTGCAACACTCCAACTGTTAAAGTTTGATTTTGCCAAGACGTCCCATCCAACGAGGAACTGAATAAATCCACCTTGAAATCAGTGAATTTTTCTAGCAAAGAAAATAGTTATAGTTAAACCATCTGTTTATCTGCTTACAAGATTTAAGAATTGTTCACATAACAATTGCTTAAAAAGCCTAAATGTACAATCTTTCAAAATGTTCCCCGCTTCTATTGTACAGAGAGAACCACCTCAGGTTTTAGTTTTCATTTTACCAAACTCCATATTCATATTGAGTTTAAGATGATACTGAACTTTGCTAAATATCTATTATAACAAACCATTTAAGGTGTAAGCAGTCCAGTCAGTTATAAAATGATTTCCAATGGTGTTTCAGAAGTAACTGTATGCATTTTGCTTTCAGAAGTTTAAAGAGCAGAAGTTTAAAGAGGTCCTGGCTGATGATTATAGATAACGTTTATTTAGTGAGGCGTTGAATAAAGACTAATGTGGAATGAAAGTCAGAGAGAAAGTGTGTGTACTATAATGTCTGCAGGTTGAGTTGTAGTAGAGGGAGTGAGGCTTTTGCACACTTAATGCACACTGGGGACCATGATGTCAGAGAAGGAGAAGTCTGTTTTCAAGGGTGGGACTCAAAATGATCTAAGTTAAAAAACATTTACAATAACCATCTGGAGTTACAGTTTGCTAGTTACAACTTGGTCACTATTGTTCCTATTTATCTGCGGGTCCTCAGTGGAGTGGCTTTAAAAGATTTATCTATCAGCATTGGCAGCTACAGCAGATAGGCCAGTACAGTGCTTTGGAAATGTATTCATACCATCCCATGAAAATTTCTAATATATTTTTTCATTGCACCTATGAATTTCAGTGTGTTTCATTAAGTTTATATGTGATAGACAAACATAAAGTAGCACACAATTGTTAAAGGTAAGGAAAGGGATTAATGGTTTACAATTTCCTTTTAAATAACAAGTGTGGTGTGGATTTGTATTCAGCTTTGCCTCTAGTCTCAGCTGCAAGCCCATTCAGGTATCTTTCAACCAGCTTTGCAAATATAGAGACGGACTTTCTTGCCAATTATTCTTTGCAAAATAGGTCAAGCTCAGTTAAATTAGATGGAAATGTATGTGTAAATGCTTTGATCTAAATCATTCTCTAGCCCTGGGTAAAGGCTTAGGCTCATTGTCCTGTTGGAAGGTAAATCTCAGCTAACCTCATGCAGCCTGTAGCTGATCCTCGTCTTCCAGGATCTCCCCGTTTGTAGCTCAATCCATCTTCCCATCAATAATAAACAGCTTTCCTGTCACAGCTAGAGAAAATCATCCGCACAACATAATGCTGTCACCACCGTGTTTCACCCCGGTAATGATGTGTTCAGGGTGATGTGCAGTGTAAGTTTTCTGTCACAAAGAACATTTTGAATATCGGCCTAAAGGTTTAATTTTTGTTTCATCTGACCAGAGCATGGTCTTCCATATATTTGCTGTGTCCCCTACATGCCTTGTGGTGAACTGCCAACTGGAACTCTTTTGTCTTGCTTCCTTTTTACCACTCTACTATAAAGGTTGGCTATTTGTAGAGCATGATGAAAGGTTGAGCTGTAGACACATTATCCCAACTGAACTGTGGATCTGTGCTGACCTTCCAAAGATACAGGAGATTTGTTTGGTGCTTTTCTGATTAATCCTCTCTTTTGCCTGTCAGTTTGGGTTGACTCCTTAGTCTTGGTACATTTGCAGCTGTGCTATACACTTTCCATTTTCAGATAATGGTTTGAGCTGTGTTTTATGGGATATTTAAAGCGTTCAATGTTGTTTTATAACCTAAGACTGCCACAACTTTATCCCTGACCTGTTTGATATGTTCTTTGGTCTTCAGTATTCTCTTTGGTCAGCAATTAATTAACTACTGAGATTCTATTACACACAGAAACTTTGTTTACTAATTTGACTTCTATATGAAGTTATTTAGGTGTATAAGAATAAGACCGGCTAAATACAAATGCATATCAGAATTGTCAGATTCTTCTTTGTAAAAAATAATGAATACGTAATTTTCTTTCCTACTTCAATTGTGCATCCCTTTTTGGTGGTCTGTCACCTAAAATCCTAATAAAATGGACTGAGGTTTGTGGTTGCAACATGACAAAATGTGAAAAAACAAAAGAAGTATTGACACCATTTAAAGGCACTGTAAAAAATAAAAATCAAGAACATCTATTACTTTATCACTTAACTTGGGGTAGTTTGTGCAACAGTTTCAGTAACATCAGATGTTGAAAGCTGTTACTCTACAGTATATGTTAGATATAAAGTAAGAATCAAGGACCAAAATATTGACAGGATCTAAATGTGGGTCTAAATGAAAAAGGGGCAGATTTGGGACTTGTCGTACGTGTAAGGTTTTCCCTATTTTTCCTTTGGACACAACAGACTGCCAGATCGGTGGAGGTTAGTAGAGGTTAGCTCAGATCTTGGAATGTTACTAAACTGTGTGCTTTTTACTTGTGTGTTCTTGATGTGTTGCTTTTTCTCTGCATAGCAACCACACCCAACCCGATTGTGAAACCAACTAATTTGCAGGGAAAAAAAAGCTTGACAGTTTTCTGAAGCTCTGGACCATATGGGATGATTATTTTTTCTTTAAGGATAAAAATATATGCTTTTTTTCATTTACTTCATTATAAACTAAGCTTTGACATGAGATTTTTGCAAAACCTTTGCCTTCTTCCTCCCATTTAAACTGTACCTTGACACGGGCTGTTCCCCTGCAGACGTTCAAGAGAGCCCTCTATTTCCAGAGATGCTTCACTCCACCTCAACACCAGCCCAGAGGAGATGGTTGAGCATTCATTTTCCATGGTGAGTATTTCACAGCTGCTCAAAACCCGATCCCAAATGTGCAGCTCAGTGATGTTCCCCCTGAATGAGTCATTGGACATAAAAGAGCCTCCATTCTGCCTCTCACCAAGAATGAAAGAGCCATTTGGGCCAATGATGTCATCATTACTGTTAACGCCATTTCCGCTTGAAACCAAGTGACCGTGAGCATACAGGGCCCAGCGTCTGCCATCCTGGCTCCAGGAAACACACACAGAATGCCAGGAGTAGTCATGTTCGAAAGCCTCAACATACGACCCTTGTTTACCGTGGATCAGCAGAGCCAGCTGCACAGGCCTTCCCTGGGCCAGGTTTGCGCGGAGCTGGAAGTCATTGACGGAATGAGAAAAGATTGTGGAAATTCCAAAGCTGTTTGGATTGAAGCGTAGTTGGGTGCAAATAGTCACTGAGCTCATGGAGGGGAACTTGTGCAGGAGGCGGACATATGTCTGATTCGAGGACCTGGAGAAATCCAGGATCAATATCATGGAGGAATCTTCTGATTTCGTCCCAAACAGAGAGAAGAAAGTAATCAAAAAAAGTTAATCATTAAATTAACCTTGGAGTTATTTTACTTCTGTTAAACAAATGTGAAATATTCATGCATCTTATTTGTTGACTGAGTAAGCACAATTGACCTACTTTTTTGATGTGTTAAGATTTTCCTACCAATCCAAACAGGATGAGAGATATTCCAGTATTTTAAGATGCTGGTTAGCTGTTGGTTCTCTGCCGAGTTGGATACAGTGGCTAAGGTCCCGGATTGCTGCTCGCACAGTTCCTCTGCAGCCTTCCAATCCAGGCGACGGGAAAAATACTCATAGTACAACTTATCATATGGCCGACTTCTGCTTTTCACTCTAAATGCTATTTGAAAAGCAAAAGAAAGGAAGTGGATAGAAAGGCTCCCAGCAAAGTGGTATGGGTTTTACTTCAGTACCTATTGAATAATCCAATAGAGTTTAGATAAGATCAAAAGTGTCACTACAAAACACTGAAACGTGGATGATAAGATCTATGAGAACTGGCAGGAAACAGTAATATTCCATATGAGGCAGATTACTACGTAAATGGTACTATGGAGATCTAAAAACTTAGATTTCATTCCAGCATTCCAGCCAGGCACCATTAAAGGGGTTATGCGAATTTTCCAAGCCTTTACAGCAAAGGGACTCTTAAGCTTCTGCCAATTCTCTAATTTTATACATGCGCATGTCTAAAACATGCATTACATGGGTGGATAAATTACACACGCTGACTATGAGTCACAGGCCAAGTAATGATGCAAATGCTGAAAAACATCTGGGTGGCTCACCGAGAGGAATACCTCTCTGACCTTCCCAATGCATGTGAGACTTCACATCTCAAGTACCATGTAAGGCATTTTCCATGTAGTTTTCACACAGGATTATCCTCCTAATTACTACAGAGCACCAAACTGGCCAGTTACATCAAAAATCTATTTTCATTTGTAGATTTTATTCCAACATTTTGAGCAAGTTTCTACAACCCGGAAAAAGATGGACTGCTCCCTCCAAATTGGTTATCAGGTGAAGGAGTTCAACTAGTATTTTGGTATGTTGTTCACCAGCAATAGTAGGATGCAGAGGGAGATGGATGAGCGGACTGAGGTCTCATCTGCTGTAATGCGAACGCTGTTCTGCTCTGTCAAGTTCTTGATTTATTAGTCTGTATGTTTCAACCTTTACATACGATACCATAACATGGCTGGGGCTCAACCTTAAAGATCTTGGAGCAGAACCACTGCTTCTCCGCATCAAAAAGGAGCTATCTGAGGTGGTTCAGGCCACTCGGCCGGAACTCCTTCAAGGGGCTATATCTCCCCTCTGGTTAGGGAAGACCTTGGGATCCCTCAGTATGAGGAAGAGAGTGCTACTGGGGAGCGGGATGCCTGTAGGTTTCCTTCCTGGAACCGCTACCCCGACAATACAATGTCAGAAAAGTGGAAGAAATTAGACACATGGATCAACATGTCATGTCAGGTCATTTCATGTAATTTCTTAACATGGGACTTTATCAACACTGAATAAAAGGGCACAAATTAAAGGTTGGGTTTTTCAGAAATCTTACCACAATATTAGATGAGATTAATTTATGTCCACATCCTAACCAAAGGTGCCACTGATATGATGACCTTTAGGTTAGCATTAGGTTTGCTACTTTATCAGCTAAAAACATCTGTGCATGTTAACTTAGAGAAAAGAAACTTACCTAGTAACAAGCTCTGAACGGAAACCTGTAACACAAATACAGGTTTAGCTTAGCTCGGAAGACTATTTAACTTGAAAACTAATTAGTGACCCGATTAACTAATAAAAACAAATGCTTTAACTCCACCCAGTCCTGTTTTTAAATCTTCAAATATGTTTTATTTTACTTAGATTTCATTCCAGGATTCCGAAGGAGAATTGTTTGATTATCCAAAAAAGGAAAAGGTCTATAACTACCCAACATATTATTTAACTTAACAGGACAGGCATATTAAATATTTATAAAATTAACTAACTGTCATAATGGGGTTTTGAGGTGGACCAAAGTGCAGACAAGAGCTGGGCAACAGCATGTTGTAAGAAGTCTTCAGTCTTTATTCCAGAGGTTTTTACAAAAATGTAGCAAAAATCACTGCAGGTACTAACAAGAATCAAGACCAAAACGTACAGAAGTTCTCTCTGCAGGAACGTAGCGAAACAGAATCAGAGGTAGTAACGGAAGGAACCAGCAAAGCAACAAATAAAACCAACTAATATACAGAGGGAGACAAAGGCAGGTAATCAAAGGAACTAAGAATAGGTGAGACAAGGATGCAGGGAGACAGAAGGAACAGGTGGAACAAATACAAAAACCGAGCATGGGCGAAGTGACTAATAAACAATAAAGAGAAACACAGACCAAGCAAACCCATAAACAAAGATAAATAATCAAATGAAGCATAAGAAAACTAGAATAACCATGAACTAAAGTAGACAGAGAAACTAGAGGGAACATAGGAACAGCAACAACAACCTAAGAACAAGCAAAGAGCCCATAAAGAGAACCTGATTACAAAAGTAAACTAACCTAACCACACTGACTGAATTGACAGGAAAGGAAACAGAACGAGAGAACCAGAATATGTACAAACCAAAAATAAACAATAACTAAAGCTAACCTATAAGGAAGAGCTGGAAAGAGAACAAATACCTAACCATAAATAAATACAGAGATACTAAAGGAGGAGCTAAACTGAAGAATCCAAGGAAGACAAGAACTTGTGAAGAAGAGTTGCGTGATTGTTTTTCATCTTGTCAACTTGTAAAAACTGTAAACCACACTTGCGTTGAGTGTAAATTATTAAATTATTTGAGTGCTCAAAATGTGCGCTCACAAATGATACTAAACTGTTTTAAACGAAGAGAAACAGGTTTAAACAACTAGGTAAAAATTAAAGACTGGTACTTACAAGCAGACTTAAGATGGGGATAAACAACCAGTGCATCCTGAAACAAATACCTTGTTAGCTGGAAATAAAACAGGAACAAATCCAGCTGTGGTTTTCCAAAACAGAGCGGATTGTTTACCTGATTTATTGGTCGTACGTGTTCTTCATTTCAAGTCAAGTTATGTCTGTGGACGCACCATTATTTCTCTCCAATGTTTTACTTCTTAACTAAAAGTAGAGCCGAAGTGTTGCTCTAGGGAACATGAAGGGAGGATGCAGATGTGGCTACGCACACGATGAGTGGGTGTAACCTGGAGCCAGCAGCAGATGGTGGTAAAAGTATGGTTCAGGGGCATCTGGGTGGACTTGTTGGGGTCTGCAATTTAAAGCTTATTTTTTATACGTTTCGGGAACAGTTTCTAAGCACAGTGAATATTTAAAGTGTTGACTATTTTTTAAAACCTTTGGCAATTAACTCTGGCAAGTTAAATATCAGGTTCTGGACCAATGCTGACTGAAGGTAGAGTATTTTTTCTTAAAAGTGATTAAAACTGATGACATTTTGTTGGCTTCTTTTTATCCACCTTGTATTTGACAATTAAGCATAGTATCTCAGTGGGGTTAAGATGTTTCCTGCATGTCCACATGTCAAATATACAAATGTAAAGACCCATTGTTAATACCTTTACATGATGAAACACTATTCCAAGCTGAACAATTCAAAGATCTCTACTCCTTGAGCCTAGACATTGAAAGGACATTTTCTAATACGTTTTACAGTGTTTCAGTCCAGACGTGGCTTGTTTTCTGCCCCTCTTGTTACAGAATCCTTGCCTGTGGGTCCACAGATTATCTCACCCATACCTGCTGCCAATGTTTACCGAGCTCTGCATTGGTGGCAACACCCTTTCGAATTGCCTGCTAGACTTTTGGGTGTCCTGAACCTCTCTCCTTGAAGATCTTAATGATCTGGAAAACTGTACTTCCAAATGTAGTTTGTATAGAAGTTATATATGAGATTGTTTTTATGTGAAGTTATGATGGCTGTACACTTTTCTTTGGAGTTTTTCATACTTCCCATACTAGATGGTTGGGAGGCTTTTCTTTTCCCAAATCGGAGGTGTAGGATTTGTGATTTTATAAAACGTTCTAAACCTGCATTTACTGTATTATTTGTTGTCAACTCTACACAGTAAATAGGCTACAAGGCAGATCACAAATAGCAACATAGAGCGAGGTGCATTTTAAGGAGTGTACAGCTGATTTCGACCACATTATCTCTCTAATTAGATTAACAGTGATTTCATCTGGAATCTTTCGTAAGCTCCCCTTTGTTTCTGAAGATTATAATATTTTGTATCAGGACAAAAATACACATTTTCTTTTTGTTCTTTGTGGTGTAACAAAGCTCTTTGCAGGAACTTAATATGCATCTAATCACTCTACACAATGAATTGTCACCAGAAAAACTGAGGTTTATAAAACATTTGCTAAGATGCCAAAACGTTTGATAAAGACTATAAATCTAATAATATAATTAATGCACTCACACATTTTTTGTAAATAATGCAATCATCCATTGTGGAGAAGAGTTGGTTTATTGTGTTTTTTAAATATAAAAAGTACAAATACCACACACAGATCAAAATAAACATAATGTAGGCTTGTATACATTTTCAGTAACTGAAAAGCTCAGCTAAGAACAAAGCACATGAGTGCTAGCGTAAATATAAACACTAAAAGTAAGTCTTTCTATGGGTGCACTCTTTACCAGCAGTGTATGGTGAACCAAAACTAAAGATCTGGATCCTTGTGAAATCAAGCCATATGATTCTTAGCAGTTGTGCAGGTGGATGTATGATTTCCTACAGCAATAAAAAGGTAACAACAGCAGTTTATTTAGATAAATATATGAAAGAAAGAAGAAAACCAAAATGTAAAAATGTTGTCTGAGTGCAAATCGTTTGCAGGGATACAATATACAGGAGCAAAACACTCATGCAAACTAAATATACCTTGAAAAGAAAACAGTGTACAGAAAAGTGTAAAAATCAGGAAGTACGGGTTTTCTTCCAGATTAGCATACCTGAGCTGCCTGGAAACGAGACATTACACGTCTTCAAAAATATATATAGTCCTGAAATGAGAGTTTGCCGAATACCGTTCCCTTCTTGATGGCTTATTTTTTCTAATATTGTCCAAACATCAATTACTTACAATTTATCCTTTCATGAATGTGGTTTTAGCTTCAGTTTATATACCTTAAATACATTCAAACTGGAGGGCGAGTTTTTGCCATACCAAGAAGAGAAATCAAAGAAACTTCAACACTATTTTCCATTTCAAAGAAAGATTTTGTAAATGTCCTGCAATTTGTGGATGCCACACGCATGTATTTTTTACAATCATTGTTTCCGGTACTGTTACAATTAATTGAATACTAGCAGGTTAACTCTTTATTTGTCTTCAAGGCAACAATTTATTTATACAATAAACTCTTCAAAAATGATAAGCTGTGATAAAAAACCCCAAAGAGACTTTACACCCAGTGTGGGCTGCCACTGCATGGCACACCTGGAGCGAGGGAGTACACTATTTTACTCACAACTTTATTTCTAACAGCACTGTGTGTTTTCTCTCTCCCTTTGAAGGAGGAGTCGTTATTTTCTAAACTCTTGTCTGAACAGGCTGAATATCTGCTGTCGCTAACCCCCTGTTGGCTCCAGAAGGAGGAGGACAAGGACAGCAGGGCGGAGTGGAGCTCGTCGCGTGCAGATACGACTGTCTGAAGACAGGAAAGCTGCAGGGACGGTGCCTCTGCTCCCTCCTTCAACAGGCCAGTGACCAGCTCATCAACTGCCTTGGTAGAAGAGGAGACCAGCTCTCTGCAGCTGCTAAGGTCAGGATTTCTGTCCTTACCTGGAAGGGCAGAAATCAGTCAGACATGCACTTTTTTATGCAATGAATACATCTGCAGTAAAAGAAAGATCGTCAATTTGCACCTTTATCATGCCCCTCATGTAATTTAACAACAACATAAAACTGCAAATACCACAAATGGTTAAAAAACAAAATGAGGCCTGGTATACGTTATATTAATATTCAGTTACTGGACAATGTATTTGAGTGTTAGGATAAACGTAAAACGTGGAAAGAATAATACTGAAGTGCCACAGTTAAAAGAGATACCTGAAGTAATTAACCTATGAAAATGATGCATGTCCTTTCTGACAGCCTTTGTATTCACCAAATCTCAAGCAAATGATGCAGCATTGTTGGATAAACAGTGTTCCATCCCTTCATTTCCAGACATGAAGAGCCAATGCCAAGGCCTATGGATGCAGTTCTAGCCACATGTGTTGACCTCACTAAGATGGTTTGTCAGATTTTCCCTTTAGATTGACAGTAGTCTGTGCCAGGCCCCTGATTAGTGTTATTTAAACATGTTTAAAGAGTTGCTCTGTTTAGAGATTCAAAAACAAAAAAAAACAATCCTAAGCAATGTGCACTTTCAAAGAGTCACCTCGCAGGGCTGTAGACAAACAGGAGTGCATCTCTTGGATGGCCTGGTTTAGCTGGAACAATTTGGTCGACGTCGTTCTCATCCTCCTTAAATGAGTGAGCAAGGCTGCGTCTTCCTCCTCCTCCTGCACCTCCTCTATGTCATATTCTTGCTCCTGTTAGAAAACAGAAACACACAGAAAATAGCAAATAATGAGTAAGATACAACAACAAAAGAGAAAGATCCAAGCATGCAAGTCTTTGATATCAACCACGGTTCAATACTACATCTGGAAAAAAAAGCATTGGTACTAGCAGAGAATATTGCCTATGTGGATCTTGGCGGGTTTCTTCCACCATTTTTAACAAACCACAAACTGGTTATTTAGATTCTTAAATAAAAAAAAAGGAAAAATGTGCAAAATAGAGTGCAAAAATGCAAACAAAACCTAATCTTGTCAATTTCTATGATTTAAATGAATATCAGTTTGTTGTTTAAACTGTCAATGAATGTTGAACTGGTACAGCTTTATCTGTGAAAAGATTGAAAGACAGGGCCGTGTGCTGCTGGTAAATGTCATTTTCATTTATTTTCATTGCACTCTCATAATGTTTATTTTTATTATTGCTAAAAACAAGAGGAAGCAACTGAAGGACCAAGCAGGCAACGGCCATCAGTGACGACAGACAAGTACCTCATTTTAGATCTTGATTCCCTTTTTAAACACACGCGTTTCCACCATTTTCTCCTGCTAATTTTTGGTTGATAGATGATGTCGATACAAAGAAGGAAAAAAATACATGCGGGAGATACTGCGATGTCTAATGGTACACAATTGTTACATTCTGCAAAACAATCTTAACAAGAATGGTCTGAAGTTGGACTGCAACCATGGCATATTGTTGGCAACATTTTCTGAGTTCAGGTCTGATCTCATCTTTTCATTAACATGTCCCATCCTGGCCACTTTGGCAAACATTATGGTGGCTCTGGTTACCTTACAATGTTGGGGGCGAATTTGCTCAACCAAAAAGGGTCCAACAGAATATTACCTCCGATGCTTTAAGAAAACGAAAGCCATCTGGTTCAGGTAACAAAGAAGACAGGCTGCGAACATTATAAAAAACACATGGATGACAAGGTGAAGTGAAAAAGATGTCTGGCTTCATACATGAAGCTGGATCTCCATCCACATTCTCTGTAAGCAGAGCACTCTCCTGCATACATGTTCACAGGATGACCTGACAGAGGCTATAACTCAGCCTTTATTTGACTACAATGACATCAGGGAGGCAAAAGCTGCTGTGCCCATAAGTGCCCATTACTGGTTCAACAAAAAACACAGGGTAGTTTGTGTGGCTAAGATAACTTCAAACAAGCCTGTTAGCTGTGACTTATGCCACTTCATTCACCGCATTTATTACGTGAACGACTGTCGAGGGATGAATACGCAGAGATAAGCTCTGAGAGCATTGAGCTTTACAGTAGCAATAAAGGCTGAGTGGCATCTTTAACAGGGCTGTTGTAGGAGTGGGTGTTAATCTATTTCATTTAAACTTGTGTCAAGGCAGAGGGATTGTTTCGGGTGACTATACAGTGTGTCTTTCAGTCCTGGTTGCAAAGAGCAGCTGTCAGTGGTTTCTGGGATGGTACACGTACACCTGTTCTTATGTTGCAGAAACTTACCGAAATATGACACTGAATGTAGCTCTGCAGGGCACGAGACATATCGAGAGTTTTGGATTTTAGGCTCTGGAGGATCTGTAGGCAGAGATGAAGGGAATCAAAGGTAGAAACTTACTCAGAGTAATTTTTCCTTAAGTCAGCCTACAGGTTGGTCTTGTCAAATTATGCGACATCCGTTGGGCAATTTCCTGCTACAAATGAATTAAGCATTGACAACATTTTTCATGAAATAGATATTTGATGTCTTACCGGGTTTCTGGGATAGGCCAGCTGAGCATCTCTGAGCATTTCCCTGGTGATGGCAAGGCTTTCCTTCAGGAGAGAGCGCACACCCTTACTGGTTCCCCTTTGCAGACAGCTTAAACATGATTGCTGAAAGCATAAAACATTAAAGACAGTAAACATGTGTATGGTTAGTTAAAAAAGCTACAAAGCACAACGAACAAAACGGTACAGAATAAAGCTAAAGCAAATAATCCTGATAGTCTAAAGCAGAGCCTCAAGAGCACATTGAATGAATTAATGATGCTGTAAATCTCTTGTTTGACCTCGATGTTAAAGTAATAATGCTCAGAATACAGTAAAAATCCACTCTTCCGTGTCCATCGATAATAGAGTTCATACAAATTTACGGTTTTAAACTTCCACAATATTCCAGACTCAAATTTTAGATTTTTCCTTTTTTTTTTTTTTTTTTTACATTCTTGACATTTACAGTTGAACCTAAAATGATTCAACCCCAACTGCAAATTGGAGTCTATTGACAGAATATGAAAACAGCAAGTGTTTGCAGTAAAGAAAGCAAGAAAAAATTTTTTTACAGCTCAGCACAACTAATACCATAAGGGTTTTTTCAGATTTAAAATTAAATGCCACTTTTAAAAAAATTTCTGCAATAATCTGCTGCAAACGTGATTCAAAGCCTGACAGCAGCTTTTGTCTGTGTTCCTGGGGAATCTTTGCCCTCTCCTCATAGGCAAAGGCCTTCAGTTCATTATTCATTAATATTCTTGTGTTTAGGTGCTGCTCTCACCTTTTTCAAATCCCAGCAAAGATTTTTTAATAAGGATCAAGTCAGGCAACTTTAAGAGCATTTCCAGGATGGGTTCTTGAACATTTTTCTCCAGATCTTGTCTTTCCTGAACCTTTTTATCCTACTAGGCTGTTTTTTGTGAGTTTTTTCATTGTGGTGTCTGAAAACCGGGCTTTTTTGGTAAATTACATTCGCTGACACTGAGCGGGTCCTACTCCCGCAGGGCTGCTGCTGAAATCTGGGAACACCAGCTCTTCACCAACTGCAGCAGAGTACAGAAGGTGATTAAAAACGGGGAAATCCACCCAAAACAGCAGAAACCATTAATTGTTTCATAGCAGTTTTTGTTTAAAAGCCACATTCTGCCACTTCCGACTATGTGGAGATGTGTATGTTGAACTGATTTTAAATGAACTGTGAGCATCCCCACTTCAACTGCGGGACAGAGGAAGAAGCAGAACTCCAATCAGGACTATAGATGGCTATCTAAGGTAACAATTATGATTGATGAAGTTTCAGCGAATTAAACCAGTGTGTAATAATCCACACATCTTTAATAGTTAAAGCCTCTGAGATATGTATCATAGAATAACCACACACATATCAGCTGCTAGTGTCTGCTCTATTCAAACTAAAAATCTGTAAATATTCAACAATCCTGGGTAGCTGTGACTGCTTTATCTCAGAACATAAACACTGAGATATTCTAACTTTACATGGAAGCACATGCTTTCCTTTCTTAGACATTTTCAGCGATGGCAGATTTTATCAATGTATTTAAATGCAAACTGAAAAATATTGATATGCAGCATGGATGGCTCCAATGCCTAAGGGTTCCTAGTCGCTCTCTTCAAACAATATGCAAGCAAAAACACAATGGGAAATTCCAGCCACCATACTGCTGAGGAAGAGAACAAGTTCTGTGTCAGAGATAAATTTATTTTGGACTCAGTTATGGCAGTTCTGTCAGGAGGAATGGACCAAAATTCCAGCAAATTATTGTGAGAAGTTTGTACCAAAAACATTTACCCTAACCTTTACAAAAGAGGTCACGGATTTGCGGACTCACGAGCCGTCCAATCCAGACCCAACCTGATTTTAAACATTTACATATTAGGTGCATGTTAGCGTCACTTGCGCCTCATCTCGTATTATGGTATAGCCATGCGGAGCATCTGGCCCCGGCCTGCTTGTGATGCAAGTCAGGCAATGAGCTGCTTCAGTCAGAGCTGCAGCTGCTACCCTAACCACAAAGCAATTTCTCATTTACTATGTAGAGATAAACATTGTATTCTTCCCAGCTGCCGCATCTGACTTTGGAATAGGCGGGCAGCTATGTGGGTCATTCTGTGAGCGACATTCTGGTCCACACTTCAAGCCAGCTGGTGGCAGTAATGCACCACATCGTCGTACACCAACCACCAGAAAACGACAAAGAAGAAACTATGCGGGTCCTTGAACGCGGGTTGCTAATGTCCCTTTTCCACTGGCTCGATTTGGCCGTACTGGACTCCACTCGGCTCGCTTTGCGAGTATTTTCCATTACTGTTTTTCCTTGCCAGTACCTGTTTGTTGGGTCCCTGCTCCTGAGCAGGTCAGAAAGGGGCTGAGTCGGGACTGCATGTGACGTGAACAGACTGCTGTTCACTGATTGGCCATGGGACCAGGAGAATTGAGAAGGTTTTTGCTGAGGTAGTGAAGGGAAAAGTTAATAAAACTCATGAGCGACTACAACAATATAAAAGAACCACAATACCCAGAGTGGGTCAAACCGAAAAGTTATTTTTCTATTTTTCGCGGAGTAAGAATGCCCAATATCCAATCTAAAACTCACTTCTCCGCAGTCAAAAGTCCACGGTTTTGCGCTTTAACGTAGCTTCAGCCGTCAGTGGGTCTGTGGAAGCACAATGTACGGCAGGCCGTTTTAACATTTATTTAAAGCGAACTCCTCTCTGTTCCATTTGTAGATCACTAAAATAGTATTCTTCCTAGTCAAAATTACATGTCTACTAGTCAGAACTGTAATAATAGATGTCCTCAATTAAATTTTTGCCAGCAGAAACTTAATTTCAGAATATCCAAAAATAAAATTGTACTAGTAAGAATTAAGTTTCAGATACCTATACATCTTTAAAACTTGGCCGTTTTAACATTTATTAGCTTGACTGAATATGTATTTCAGATATCTTAAATAAATTCTTCCTGGTCAAAATGGACATTCCAGATATCTTGAATATAATTCTTACTAGGATTAACTCTAATTTAATATCTCCATAATCTAGTTAATACTAGTCAAAATGACCATTTCAGATATAAAAAATGAAGAAAACATTCTAGATATCTACAATATAATTTCTAACATCACAAATATATTTTTACTAGTAAAAATGTCTTTACAGATATCTACACTGCAGTTGTTACTAGGAACAATTTAGTTGTGGATATCCATAATTGCCACTCTTCCTATCTATAACTCCGTTTTTACGTATATCAAATTAAATGACTACATGTACGTAACTGATCTCTGATGCAACATTTGGACATATAATGGGTCGAACCTTTTTAAACACCTCACGCAGGAGGTTGTTTTTCCCACTTTCTAACACTGTTGGCGTATTTTTCCCTCTGGACTTGGTAAAATGGACCGAGTAGAACAAAACCGAGTGGCTAAAACGAGACAGTGGAAAAGGGGCATAAGTTACTAGCTTGGGAGCTCACGCTTGCTGATAGTACAATGACTTGGTGGTGCACAGGTGAGTAAGTAAAAGAAGATGGCCTCATCAAAAATACATAAAGTGGACTATGAAAATCACACATTTAAAGATGACTGGACAGAAGCATACGGTTTCTTACAGCACAACAGCGAGCATACGAGTGTTCACTGTGAGTACAGTGGATTTTGGAAAAACACAAAAAGCCTTTCACTGACTGGGAAATGATCAAAGAGTGTATGGAAGCTGTAGCAGAAACACTTTAAGATGGAAAGAAAGGACAACAACTGAAGGAAAAGTTTAAGTAAATTGCCCTGCCTGTCACAAGCACAACAAGGACAGCAGAACTGTTCTACCAAAATGTGTCAAAATGAATTTAATATTGCTACTAAAATAGGATTGCACTTTTCTGTTCAGCAGATGATTTCATGGGCATGTGAAAAAAAGAAAAAAGAACTGCTAAATAAATATTAAATAAAGATGAAAGAAAATATTTTTGTCTCTTGACGTAGTGGACCTCCTGCTATTTTATTTGGGGACCCCTGATTTACAGACTAAAGGCTTTTCTACTGACTATAAGGGAAATGGATGAAACCTCTGAAATTTAAGAATGTAAAAAAAAAAAAATCTATCTATCTATCTATCTATCTATCTATCTATCTATCTATCTATCTATCTATCTATCTATCTATCTATCTATCTATCTATCTATCTATCTATCTATCTATCTACACACATTGCTCAAAAAAATAAAGGGAACACTTTAACAGCACAATCTACAGTGCCTTGCGAAAGTATTCGGCCCCCTTGAACTTTTCAACCTCTTGCCACATTTCACGCTTCAAACATAAAGATATAAAATTCAAATGTTTTGTGTAGAATCAACAACAAGTGGGACACAATCGTGAAGTGGAATGAAATTTATTGGATGTATCAAACCTTTTTAGCAAATAAAAAACTGAAAAGTGGGGCGTGCAATATTATTCGGCCCCCTTGCATTAATACTTTGTAGCGCCACCCTTTGCTTCAATTACAGCTGCAAGTCACTTGGGGTATGTCTCTATCAGTTTTGCACATCGAGAGACTGAAATTCTTGCCCATTCTTCCTTGCAAAACAGCTGGAGCTCAGTGAGGTTGGATGGAGAGCGTTCGTGAACAGCAGTCTTCAGCTCTTTCCACAGATTCTCCATTGGATTCAGGTCTGGACTTTGACTTGGCCATTCCAACACCTGGATACGTTTATTTGTGAACCATTCCATTGTAGATTTGACTTTATGTTTTGGATCATTGTCTTGTTGGAAGATAAATCTCCATCCCAGTCTCAGGTCTCTTACAGACTCCAACAGGTTTTCTTCCAGAATGGTCCTGTATTTGGTCCCATCCATCTTCCCATCAATTTTGACCATCTTCCCTGTCCCTCCTGACAAAAAGCAGGCCCAAATCATGATGCTGCCACCACTATGTTTGACAGTGGGGATGGTGCGTTCAGGGTGATGAGCTGTGTTGCTTTTACGCCAAACATATTGTTTTGCATTGTGGCCAAACAGTTCGATTTTGGTTTCATCTGACCAGAGCACCTTCTTCCACATGTTTGGTGTGTCTCCCCGGTGGCTTGTGGCAAATTTTAAACAAGACTTTTTATGAATATGGTTTTCTTCTTGCCACTCTTCCATAAAGACCAGATTTGTGCAGTGTATGACTGATTGTTGTCCTATGGACAGACTCTCCCACCTCAGCTGTAGATCTCTGCTGGTCATCCAGAGTGATCATGGGCCTCTTGGCTGCATATCTGATCAGTCTTCTCCTTGTTCGAGATGAAAGTTTAGAGGGACGGCCGGGTCTTGGTAGATTTGCAGTGGTCTGATACTCCTTCCATTTCAATATGATTGCTTGCACAGTGCCCCTTGGGATGTTTAAAGCTTGGGAAATCTTTTTGTATCCAAATCCGGCTTTAAACTTCCCCACAACAGTATTTCAGACCTGCCTGGTGTGTTTCTTGGTCTTCATGATGCTCTCTGCTCTTTGAACAGAACCCTGAGACTATCACAGAGCAGGTACATTTATACGGAGACTTGATTACACACAGGTGGATTCTATTTATCATCATCAGTCATTTGGGACAACATTGGATCATTCAGAGATCCTCACTGAACTTCTGGAGTGAGTTTGCTGCACTGAAAGTAAAGGGGCCAAATAATATTACACGCCCCACTTTTCAGTTTTTTATTTGTTAAAAAAGTTTGACACATCCAATAAATTTCATTCCACTTCACGATTGTGTCCCACTTGTTGTTGATTCTTCACAAAAAATTTGAATTTTATATCTTTATGTTTGAAGCCTGAAATGTGGCAAGAGGTTGAAAAGTTCAAGGGGGCCGAATACTTTCGCAAGGCACTGTAACTCCAAGTAAATCAAACTTCTGTGAAATCAAACTGTCCACTTAGGAAGCAACACTGATTGACAATCAGTTTCACATGTTGTTGTTCAAATGGAATAGACAACAGGGGGAAATCTTTGGCGATTAGCAAGACACACTCAATAAAGGAGTGGTTCTGCAGGTGGGGACCACAGACCACTTCTCAGCATCTATGCTTTCTGGCTGATGTTTTGGTCACTTTTGAATGTTGGTGGTGCTTTCACACTCGTGGTAGCATGAGACGGACTCTACAACCCACACAAGTGGCTCAAGTAGTGCAGCCCATCCAGGATGGCACATCAATGCGAGCTGTAGCAAGGTTTGCTGTGTCTGTCAGCGTAGTGTCCAGAGCCTGGAGGCGCTACCAGGAGACAGTCCAGTACACCAGGAGATGTGGAGGAGGCCGTAGGAGGGCAACAACCCAGCAGCAGGACCTCCGCCTTTGTGCAAGGAGGAACAGGAGGAGCACTGCCAGAGACCTGCAAAATGACCTCCAGCAGGCCACAAATGTGCATGTGTCTGCACAAACGGTTAGAAACCGACTCCATGAGGATGGTATGAGGGCCCGATGTCCACAAATGGGGGTTGTGCTCACAGCCCAACACCGTGCAAGACGCTTGGCATTTGCCAAAGAACACCAGGATTGCCAAATTCGCCACTGGCGCCTTGTACTCTTCACAGATGAAAGCAGGTTCACACTGAGCACATGTGACAGACATGACAGAGTCTGGAGACACCATGGAGAGCGATCTGCTGCCTGCAACATCCTTCAGCATGACCGGTTTGGCAGTGGGTCAATAATGGTGTGGGGTGGCATTTCTTTGGAGGGCCACACGGCCCTCCACGTGCTCTTCAGAGGTAGCCTGACTGCCATTAGGTACCAAGATGAGATCCTCAGACCCCTTGTGAGACCATATGCTGGTGCGGTTGGCCCTGGGTTCCTCCTAATGCAGGACAATGCTAGACCTCATGTGGCTGGACTGTGTCAGCAGTTCCTGCAAGATGAAGACATTGAAGCTATGGACTGGCCCGCCCGTTCCCCAGACCTGAATCTGATTGAGCACATCTGGGACATCATGTCTCGCTCCATCCACCAACGTCACGTTGCTCCACAGACTGTCCAGGAGTTGGTGGATGCTTTAGTCCAGGTCTGGGAGGAGATCCCTCAGGAGACCATCTGCCATCTCATCAGGAGCATGACCAGGTGTTGTAGGGAGGTCATACAGGCACATGGAGGCCACACACAATACTGAGCCTCATTTTGACTTGTTTTAAGGACATTACATCAAAGTTGGATCAGCCTGTAAGTGTGTTTTTCCACTCTAATTTTGTGTGTGACTACGAATCAAGGCCCCCATTGGTTAATAAATTTGATTTCCATTCATGATTTTTGTGTAATTTTGTTGTCAGCACATTCAACTTTGTACAGGACAAAGTATTCAATGAGAATATTTTATTCATTCAGATCTAGGATGTGTTATTTGAGTGTTCCCTTTATTTGTTTTGAGCAGTATATATACAGGGGTTGGACAATGAAACTGAAACATCTGTCATTTTAGTGTGGGAGGTTTCATGGCTAAATTGGACCAGCCTGGTAGCCAGTCTTCACTGATTGCACATTGCACCAGTAAGAGCAGAGTGTGAAGGTTCAATTAGCAGGGTAAGAGCACAGTTTTGCTCAAAATATTGAAATGCACACAACATTATGGGTGACATACCAGAGTTCAAAAGAGGACAAATTGTTGGTGCACGTCTTGCTGGCGCATCTGTGACCAAGACAGCAAGTCTTTGTGATGTATCAAGAGCCACGGTATCCAGGGTAATGTCAGCATACCACCAAGAAGGACGAACCACATCCAACAGGATTAACTGTGGACGCAAGAGGAAGCTGTCTGAAAGGGATGTTCAGGTGCTAACCCGGATTGTATCCAAAAAACATAAAACCACGGCTGCCCAAATCACGGCAGAATTAAATGTGCACCTGAACTCTCCTGTTTCCACCAGAACTGTCCGTCAGGAGCTCCACAGGGTCAATATACACGGCCGGGCTGCTATAGCCAAACCTTTGGTCACTCATGCCAATGCCAAACGTCAGTTTCAATGGTGCAAGGAGCGCAAATCTTGGGCTGTGGACAATGTGAAACATGTATTGTTCTCTGATGAGTCCACCTTTACTGTTTTCCCCACATCCGGGAGAGTTACGGTGTGGAGAAGCCCCAAAGAAGCGTACCACCCAGACTGTTGCATGCCCAGAGTGAAGCATGGGGGTGGATCAGTGATGGTTTGGGCTGCCATATCATGGCATTCCCTTGGCCCAATACTTGTGCTAGATGGGCGTGTCACTGCCAAGGACTACCAAACCATTCTTGAGGACCATTTGCATCCAATGGTTCAAATATTGTATCCTGAAGGTGGTGCCATGTATCAGGATGACAATGCACCAATACACACAGCAAGACTGGTGAAAGATTGGTTTGATGAACATGAAAGTGAAGTTGAACATCTCCCATGGCCTGCACAGTCACCAGATCTAAATATTATTGAGCCACTTTGGGGTGTTTTGGAGGAGCGAGTCAGGAAACGTTTTCCTCCACCAGTATCATGTAGTGACCTGGCCACTATCCTGCAAGAAGAATGGCTTAAAATCCCTCTGACCACTGAGCAGGACGATCTATCGATCGATAGATAGATTTTGTCTTTTTATACAGCGTGAAAACATCTGAATTCTAGATACACAAGGGAAAATCTGTTATGAACTGTTTATCTAGGTACCAGGATGTATTATGTTTAAAATTAAGCTGAATTTATGGTGCTTCCTCCTACTTCATCAAGGCAGCCACAACCATGAACCTCTCTTATTTCTTTATGCAGATTGAAACTTTTGTTCATAAATGAAAAAAATTCAGCACTCAATCATTAACAACCAGGTTACAATGTCTTACTTGCTTTGCACATCCACAAAGCTTGCATTGCTGTTCATTTTCCTGAATACAGTGGAGTATTACAGGAGTTACCTTGCCTGTGGCCTGACTGCCAACCACCATGACATTGAGCGGCATGCCCGTCACCACTGCCAGCTCGGCAAGCGCAAGGATCGCCGAATCCAAGCACTGACTGCTCTTCCTCCGTGCTTCCTTCACCATCGATGTGATCTCCGATTCACAACCCTGGATTGGGGAAAAACGTTTTTTATTTTTGTTTGCATCCAACATCACACTAGCATAAACAAACAGATGGAACTAAAATTTATTCAACAGCGAATCAATGTGAGTCAATGCAACGGCTGATGAAGTCTGAAGGGTCAGTAAACAAATTAAAATGGTGGAAAATATTACAAACCAGGGTAAAAAATGTCTGCTTAGGTGCCAAAAGGTTGTTAGGAATTTAGATTTCCTTTCCATATATTCATGATCTGTGTGGAGCTCAAGGCTGAGAATTCCCTCTGCTTGGCCATTTCCATAGAAAGGGCTCAAACAGCTCAGAGCTAAGACTTGTCAGTCAGATCGGCATTTTGATAAGCCGCCAAATGTCCAAACTACGCCTAATTGAAAACCATTTTGACGGCTTAAATTTAGCCTTTTATACAAACTGGAAATATCAAGTTTTATGTCACTGCGTCCATTCACCTGAATAAGCATTTGGAAGAAGCCTCCCATTTTCTTGACTTGGCTTTTCAGTTCTTCAGCAATAGTGTAGAGCAAGCAAGAGGAGGGCGTAACACTGGCCAGCCACTGCATGGTAACCAACACAGCAGTTTCCAACGCGGTAGTGGCCTTAATCAGCTCAGTCTGGGCCGCCACGCTGCACGCAAACACTGCCGAATAATAAGCAATAATAGAACTTTAAAATGAAACACCTACACATAACAGTTGAAATAACAACCTTTCTAATAAGCTCATTAGTTATTGTTTGAAAATCAGTTGAAGCTCACCGCTGTCCTGGCTGTCATCATCTAGGCCTTCATACAAGTCAGATATGGTTTGGACAGCTGTGTAAACCAGATTCAGATCAGACATCAGTCTATCTGCCAAGGTCTCCTCTGTCTCGCTGCAGCTTCCCAGACGAGACACAGACCGGCCAATCAAGTCCTTGCAGATGCGGGGAACAGCTGGTTCTGTGGTGCTTGTATGGTTGGAGGGAGGTCTGACCGCTCCGCACATCAGCCCTGGAGTACACACACAGGAGGAGTGACACACAAAGATGGCCTGAATCGTTGCAAATGTTCATTCAAGGTTTTTCTTCCTCCTAGTTATTTTAACAGAATATAGGACCTTTTCAAGATTATGATTTAACAGTAAGTCATGCAATAACTATGAAAAATAACTGTCATCAGTTAATAGACCTTTGTGCATCTAAATTGATGTTTTTTGACTCTAGTTCTGTGCTTTTTACACCCACACTAAATAACTACAATGTACTTAACAGTGAACTTCATAGCAGCTGGAACTACAGGTTCTAGTGAGCTAATAAAAGCCAAGCCTTATTAAATACTTGCTCTTCAATGGCAGCTGATATTGGACAAGCTAACAAAAACGGTTTGGTGTCAGTTCCCTTAATAAACCACAATAAACCCCTTAACAAGGGCAGAAACTGTTTTGAAGGTTTGCAAGAACGGACGAAGGTCCTCCTCAGAGGTGGAGAACTTTCACGTGTTCACAGAAACGCAACACATGAATGCTTGCTGCAAACATTATTCTCAAAATTAAATCAATAAATGTCCAAATTTAAGATTCAGTGCATTTAAAAAAGTTTAAGACTTTTTTAGAGCTAAAGTAATAATTAAAAAAAACTTTTTAAGACCCTACAGAAACTGTGCTCATTCAGTATAAATCACATTTGAGTGTTTTTGCAAGAGCTTTAACATAAAAAGCATATTTGCAATTCTTTATAAAGCAGTATTTCCCAATATATTATATTAACTGACAATATCATTTAGATTACGTCAAAAAAATAAAAATAAAAAAACAATATCACTGCTTAAATGGTTTGGTGTCAAGAAATGTTGTCAAGCATCTTACCAGCAGAATGTGAGGAGTTGGTGAGGCTCTGAATCGGATGGACCCGGATTTCATACAAACGTCCAGAAATTCTCTTGGTTTTCAGAAGGCTTCTGCTCCTAAGGTCCAACCAAACATAAGCTTTGAGACCTTAAAGCCAACTGTAAATTCATATCAGCAATAGCAGGAACAATCTAATTAAGAACTGCTGTATTTGACAATTATTACACCAGATAAATGGTGACAAAAAAAGGCTGCAAGACATTTTTGTTAACTTCTGCCTGCCTTGAAATATATTTATTTCAACCTTGTCGCAAAGAGGGTACTTACAGAGAAGCAGTGAGGGCACGGAAACAATGACAAATTTCAGCAAAAGGAGGGCAGTCTAAATGTCTTTTGTAAGGAGTTGGGGTAAAGAGTATGACTGTACTGTGAGAAGCGCACTACAATCATGCTGCACATGCATACTTTCAATGACGTCAGGGAGAAATGCGCAATGGAGCCACCCATTGGATCTGGTGGAGAACTAGACACCACCAGGAGCTCTTGCCATGAATAACAACGCTGTGAGGAGAAAATGTTGGAGGTTCGGTGTTCCTGCAGGCTATTTGTGTTACAAATGTAAGTTTATGAGGTGTGAAGTCTGAAACAGTGACCCTTCAATCCACTTCCTTTTTTAAACATCCTGTTCTGGCCTTTGTGGTAAACAACACAAGAATGAAAAAAAGGTTACTAGGTTGTAGATCACACTTTTTCAGAATTTGTAACTAACCCAAATACTTTGCAACTATAAGACTTCCATGTGTTCACACTTAGATCGTCTCAGCACATATTTCTGCTTGTACATTGTTGAAATAAGAGTTTCATTGGGTGACAAACCCAGACGAGATTAAACCGTAAGATGTCCACATGCAGAGGGATAGTTAGGTTATGACGAAAGAGACAAGTGGCCATTTCCTGCTAACATGATTTATGCGAGGCATAACAACTAATTCCTGCACAAAACAAGATGCGGAAAGAGGGCCTGCTGGATAAGAAGCAGAGCTGGATAATTACCTTCGGCGAGAAAAGGAGGACGTGGAAGCAGAGGAGGCTGAGATATCTTGCTCCCACTCATCATCAGGGTCATAAAACACATCGTCATCTTTAGAGGTGGAATCCCCCTGCGAAGAGTAAAGCAGCGCTGACAAGCCCGATCTAACTCACTCAACTTAATGAGAAAAGCGCAGCAAAGTGAGGCTGCTTCCCTCCATCAGGCATAAAACAAGCCAATCTGGACTGTAAATAAGGTCAAATGGCAGGGAAATGGGCAATTAAGTGTGAGGTGGTGTCAGTCTCTGATTATGCAGAATGAGGAATGGAGAAGCTGGCAGTCAGCGCATGTTTTTCTCAGCACATAGCGTGTAATACCTGATTGAAACACCTTTCACTTGAGGTAGGAAATCTTCTGTGAATTAAGTAGCTTATTACAAAACACCAAGAGAGCTTTGAATTCAAGCCATATACATAAAAGACTGGATAAGCCTAAAACATTCTCCTGAAAACACAGAGGCAGCCTGAAACTGTCAAACGAAACATTACAAAACATCTGCAAATCTGATAAAAACAAACGAAAAAAAAAAAAAAAACCTGCTGCCTTATCTTCGGAAAGCCAAACTCATTCAAGACCAACCTGCTCAAGCTCTCTCATTGCTGCCATATTGTTCTGGAACTTATCCAGGCTCCAGAAAGTGGAGATTCCCAGTTTTGTGTTTTGAACTCGCACTTGAATCCCACCTTGCTGGGTGTTCTCGATCTCAGAGCTTTCATGTCTGAAAGAGAAGAAAAACGACAGGGTTGATGGTTAATCTTGAAGAATAACATCTGCATCAACAAAATGTAAATAATGCTTAAAATACAAGCAAAACTATGTATTTTTTAATCCCTATTTTGATGGTAACATGTACAAATCAAAGCCCTACATAAAACTTTCTCAACTTTCTCTTTCCCACCTGCTGAATAGAGTGTGTTTCTTCAGTTTGACACTGATTTTATTGGCCTCCTCAATCATCAAGGACAGCTTCATGGCATCCCACTGTGGAGTATCTGCATCGCAGAAAGAAAGCATCATGACATGACACCAGGCATCTGAAAGCTTAGCATCTATTAAAACAAACAATACTGACGTTTACACGCCCAAAATCCCACTCTTTATTATGCTAGTTATTTTACAGAAGCTTATAAAACACAAAGGCACCAAATGACCTTGCCCTATAGATATGATTTCATCTCCACCAGCGAAAAGCACAGCCTCTTATTTAGACAATGAATAAAATAATTAAATGATTT
The DNA here is from genome assembly GCF_021462225.1 of Girardinichthys multiradiatus. Taxonomy (NCBI): domain Eukaryota; kingdom Metazoa; phylum Chordata; class Actinopteri; order Cyprinodontiformes; family Goodeidae; genus Girardinichthys; species Girardinichthys multiradiatus. The sequence goes on along the minus strand of NC_061802.1, from coordinate 19,357,259 downwards.
ATAGTGTGGCATGATAAACACTAGTCATGGTGATAAAAACTAAACAGAAGGGGGCCGATAAAGTACAAGAGTCTCGAAAAGTCATCATGTTCACTTCAGAAACACATTACGATACTGGATGTAAACAGCTCCAACGCACCACTTCTGGATGTTTGTTTCTCCCTAAGAGCCCTTTTCTTCTGAATCTCTTCCAGCTCCTTACTGATCTTCCTCTTCTCTGCCTCCAGGGCCTCCACAATCTTTGCTTGGCAAATTCTTTGTTCTTCCATAGCCTGCAGTGAGTCGCGGCAATGTAAACAACAGTACAACCATCGGGCCATAACATTTAGCCTTAAGCCAGGCTATCACATAACTCCCAAATGGCCCCTTGGTTAAGAAAACGAAGAGTAAGAATATTTGTTTAAGCCTCCAAAGTTTGTTTTCAATACTGATTAAGAGAATGAGGGATTAATAATAGCAAAGAATTTGAAGTGCGAAGATATCTATTGAAAAAGCAGATACATAAAAAAAAAAGACAAAAAAGTAGGTAATAAGTACAGATAAGAGTACTCTACAGAGAAATGTACTCCTTTATCTTCTGTAAGTTTAAAAACAGTGATTTATGCTACAGAGGCCTTTATGTTTCTATATTGTCTAAGAATACACAAAAATACACAAAGACATAAAAAACACAAAAGCCTTTATCTCCTCCCTACCTCTAAGAACATTATTCATACAAAAAAAAAAAACACGATCATTAGCAGTATCAGAACAGATATTTCTAATATGTTGAAAGTTTGTACAACATTAACGACTGGATCAAGCAGAAAGGTCAGGTTAGTCCACAGCGAGAAAATAATCCAAATTTAACACGTAACTGTGTTTTTATTGTCCCGACCTGAGCTTCCATGTGGAGACGGAGGCGTCTCTTCTGGGAGTCCACCTCCTTCTCCAACTCCAGCTTGGCCATCTTGAGTTCTGCCATCTGGCTAGCCACCCTCTGCTGATCCATCTCTTGCTGAAGCTTTCTCTCGTTTTCCTCGTTCTGAAACAAAATTACATTTTAGTAAAGCTGCATTTTTTAAGGTATGCAGAATTAATTAAAAAATATTATGTACTACATAATACACAAGGTTTTTTAATTAATGACAAAAACTTTTAAATGTTTTTGCTTATTTTTTCCCCAAAAAGCTGCACACAAACTTACTTTTAATGACTAAAACTTGAGTAAAGTAAAATTTAAAAAAAGAAACTAATAAACAAAAAGTAGATTAGCCACATAATACCAAACGCATGATATTTCTGAGAGTTGTTCTTTAAAACCACTTTTCCTTAAAAAATCTATGAAATCATGTACTTATCTCATGCCCCCTGGTGGACGATCTACGTACTACAGCTGTCAAGTACCAGTAGTCCATCATGGCTGCACCTACCTTCTAAAATCAAGTGCTTTCATGCAATACAAAACCTTATTTTTTATGATTCCAGATGTTGAAATAAATAAAAAATATTCAGATTTTTAAATGCGGCTTTAATAATTTCCAATAAATATTTGATTTAAATACTTTGGTGTAAATATGTATTATTTGCCATACTTTACAGGTGCCTCTCAATAAATTTGATTATTAAAAAGTTTATTCATTTCAGTAACTCAATTCACTAAGTGAAACACATTACATACATAAATACACACAGACTGCTCTTTTCAGTCCTTTCTTTCTGTTGATTAAGATTTTCTGCTTACAGCTAACAAACACATAACATTTAAGATTAGAAAATTGCATCAGACCAGTCAATCATTTTCTACCGCTTAGTGGGTCACGGGGGAGCTGGTGCCTATCTCCAGCAGTCTATGGGCGAGAGGCAGGGTACACCCTGGACAGGTCGCCAGTCCATCACAGGGCAACACACAAACAACCATGCACACACTCATTCATACACCTAAGGGCAATTTATAGTGACCAATTAACCTAACAGGCATGTCTTTGGACTGTGGGAGGAAGTCGGAGTACCCGGTGAGAACCCACGCATGCACGGGGAGAACATGGAAACTCCATGCAGAAAGACCCCTGGTCGGGAATCGAACCCAGGACCTTCTTGCTGCAAGGCAACAGTGCTACCAACTGCGCCACCGTGCATCAGACCAATTAAAATAAAAACATTTTAATACAACCTTGTGGGCTTGATAAAAAGTATGTTTAATACCTGCTTAAACATTAGTTTCAAAAGGTAATTTTAATCTGACAAAAAAGCCTCATCAAACAGACATTCCAGTACCTATATGTTAAATTTAGTGGATGTTTCTATTTATGATAAATAAGAACATATGAACCCAAATAAATTCATGACTTAGACTTATGGGAGGAAATTTATTTTGTTAAGATTTTGATGTTTATCTTTTTATGTATCTCAGTATGTATTATCAATGTGATAATGTAACAAAATCAATATTTTGTGAAAAGCATCTAATAAACTATTACATTGTCAAACTATATAATTTTCTGACTGGTATTTGTTGTATAAGGGTTTAAACTTACTAGTTCTCTCTCCAAGGCTTGGATCCTATTTTCATAAAGGACCTTCTGGTCAGAGAGCTCTTTTTGAGCCACCTCTTTTGCCATCTGAATTCCCTGCATCATCTCCTGTTTTGCCTTTAAATGAGCTTCTTCGATTTCTGCCTCCAGCCTGAGACAAAAACAAGTGATTTAAATGAATTCGGATTTTACTTGGTAGTTTACAAAATTGATATAGAGTTAGTTTACACTCACATCGCTCGTTGAGCTGCGAGTAACTCATTCTTAGCAAATTCAAAGTCTTTTTGTCCATCGCCATCTCCAGTCCAGCAAGATACTCGCTTTCCAGACTGCACCTCTGCTGGATGATTAAAGCGGAAGTAGTGGTCCCCACCGAGGATAACTCTGTCACCCTGGATAACAGGTTTTTAAAAAAATAAATAAAACATGAGGTGGGAAAAGAAACATGAATAACGTTTTTTATTCATGTCGACTTTGTTTTGCTAGAATTAATTAATCCAGTTGGAATTACACCATAATGTAATACTTTGTCAGGACTTACATGGTGTAGGACAGTAGATTCAGAGATGAGGTTTCCATTGACAAAGGTCTTAGCATTATCCATAGGGATGATGCTGACAGTATTGTTGATGTTGGATATGACACTTTTAAACAAAAGGTAAAAATTTTTGAATTTTAATTTAACCTGAAAAGCAACATATTGATCTGTTAATATTCACATACTTTAGCTTTTTGTTGTTTAGTTTGGCTCTGTATGCGGCACAGCCCTACAGAAGGTAAATTCAACTAGAAACTGCATTACCAAACTCCCAGGATTTCATTCTCACCAGTGCCGATCCGCAATGAGGGTTCCGGTGAGCTGAATGTCGTGACTGGAGTCCGGTTTGAGCTTCCCCACGGTGGTTTGGCCCTCTTTGATCATGTAGAGCAGCATCTCAGAGAGCTGAGGGTCCTCGTTCAGGTTTACCAGGTTGGGAAGACGGTTGTCCACTTTGAATGTCACACCGGCTTTCTGATTATATAAAGTGAGAAGTCCTTACAGATTTTCCTCCCTCTATTTTCTTTTAAAGAAAAGCTTTACGATTTGTTTGAGTAGGGAAAAGGAAAAGAAAAATATACACCTGTAGCTCTTTGGTCTCTTCGCGTTTACGTATTTCTGCTTGCTCAAGCTTCTCTCTCCATGCGCTGCGATAACAATAAAATACAATCACGGTTAAAAATCGTATGAAAATGTTGGTAAGTTGCTTTTAGATCTAAACCTTCATATTATTCTGAATTTTCATAAACAGCAGCGAAGGTAAACAGCAAAAATAGATTCACAGCACACTTAATGCTTCAGTAACTGAAAATAAAGTAAGAGGTGTTTTACTATATTTTTGTAGTTTCAGGATTACAAAAATCAAACAACATAAGAAATAATGTCAGAATGACTGCAGTGATGCTGACCGGTTGGCCTCAACCATCTCTCTCTCTTGTTGACAGAGTTTGTTCTTCAAGGTGCTGATCTCCTGCTGGAACAGCCTGACTCTCTCTGGTTCAACGCCCTGGGAACTCGTCTGGGCCGCCCGCAGTTTCTCCACCTCTGCCTTCAGCTCTAAAAATGTACCAGAAGTTGGTCCAGGCTGTTTAAATGCAAACTTAAAATAGCACAGAGCAAATGTCAAAAAAAAAAAAAAAAAAAGAATCAGCGGAAAGTCAGTTGAAAAGCCTAGAAAGATCTGACTTGTTTTCATTTAGAAAAATATTCAGATTTCCTCAGTGACTTGTGCAATAGTCTCTGATGATTTACAGCATGACGGCGTCTTTGAACAGAAAGTCTCACACTGACCAGTGAGACGAGCTGAATCCGCTGCAAGAGCTCCCCTTAGTCCTAAAAACGTCAAACAGCAGCACAGTCGTCTCATGAAAAATAATACTTGCATGACAGTTAGCCGCTATGTGCAACTGACAGTGCATAAATAAAGGCAGGAAGCAAGGTTAGGGCCACGCTTTAATTTCAGCTGGAGAGCAAAAGAGATGGTGATAGATAAATGTGAGGGCAGGCTGTAATGTGGGGAGAAGAGAGCGAGATGAGGATCAAACTTTCCGAAGTAAAGAAAGGTAGTTCTTAAGCCTGAAAAAAAAATGGAAGACAACCTTAAGTAACAAAAATATTAGTTTTATGTTTGTCAGCTAGTTGAGGCATATTTTTTCTTAGTCTTTAGAGTACGCAAATCCTGAATATACTCCTGCAGCCAATTTGTAGATTAACTTGTTCCCTCCAAGGTACCAAGGTCTTTGTAGGACCTCATCACGTTGTTTCTACCTCTACAATAAGCCTAAACGAACTGTTATCTAGACTCTATAGCTTAATTAGAATATGCACTCATTTGATTGATTGAATAAATCCTGGAACTCTGACCTCTGATGAGCTTGGCGCTGGTGTCTTCATTGACCTTGGCCACATTAATGATTGTGCGGGCCTGCTGAGCGTAGCGCAGCGTGCTCAGGCTCTCCTCCACGTTGCTGCCCGCCGGGCTCACGGTGGCGATCATGGCCGTCTTGGAGTTACCTCCAAGGCTCTCCTTCAACAGCCTGTAAGACGAGACAAAAAGGAGTTTTTAGCCGAATTTAAAATTCATTTTAGCTACTTCAAAATTTTCAAACAAACCAAAATGTCTTTGCCTAGTTTATTCACTCAGCATCCTTCGCAAGTATTGGCTTCCCTATTAACAATCAATTAAAAGCTTGAAAATAATGTTTCTGTTTTTTTTGTTTTTTTTTCCAGCATCATGTTCTCCCAGTGAACATTTGAAAATAAAAAAAAATTTAAAATTCGAGCCTTTAATCTAAGTACATTTACTCAGTGGAGGAAAAAAAAAAAAAAAAAGGTATAGAAATCTATATTAAAACAATTATTGGTGCCACAATTGTTTTGAAAATCGAGGATCTAGCGCGTGACCCAAATATGAAGGCCTCAGTCCTTGACGCAGCCGTCCCGAGACCCAAATGTGGAGGGCCGCGTATCCTAAATAAAACTGTGCTGCTGGTTCAACTCGTGATACTCTTTCTCAGGGTGCAAAAAAAGCTAATAACGTTGTGTTTGATTAAGTTTTCTTTATCCTTACCATGTGAGGACAGATTCTCTGTATGGTATAAAGACCTTCTTCCTGGTGAGCACCTGTTCTGATAGAGCTGAGATGACCTTTCCAAGTGTTAGCAGGGATTTGTTGATGCTGGCACCCTCCTGTAATGTCACAGAAAAAAAACTTTTACCTTATTGTTGCAAGAACTTTAATACGGAGTAAACGGAACAGAAAAAAAAAAAACTAGATTTTTTTTTTTAAGAGAAACTATTTTAATTTACTATATAAAATGAAAGTAAATGCTGAGCCAAGTGAACCATCTGGTAGAGCTACAACCAAGCAAACGAGTATCAAATAAATTCTTTACACTAAAATTCTCACTGTTTGAGTGCCATTTCTTCTGAAGTCATTTTTTAATCCCAATGAAACAGTCATGTGAAATAGTTAGGCCATCTTACTATATATACATTTAGTTATTTATAAAAACATGTTTGCATATCAAAGTCTACATATCAAAGAAAGTGATTTAGTTACAGTTAAATGAAAAATTTGCCTTGTTTAATTCATCAAGTAAGAAGTATATTTTAAACTGAGGGGAAAGTTAGGACACCCTAACATTTAATAGATAGTATTGCTCCCTTGACATCAGTCTGAAGGTTTGGTCCAATCTTCGCTATCAGATGAAAGATGTTTAAGTCTTTTTTTGCATGCTCATCCTGTTTCAAGTCAATCACAGCTTTTTAATGAGTTCAAGATCTGGGTTTTTGATTCAACCCAGGACTTTCCATTTCTGAACTCTCAGCCAGATCTTGGTGGATTAACCGATATCCTTTGGGTCATTGTTGTGTTGCTGGTTCAGTTCTGCTTCAGCTTTATTTCATTTTTGCTGAAAGATGGCACAGCCATAGGGTGTCCTAATTTTTTAACACGACTCTACATCCAGTGATACCAGTTAATATTTTCCTGATATTTCATCACTGTAGACCAATATCGCGCTCTTTTCTTAGTTCTGAATTGTAACAAAGGACACTGAAAATCAGGTCCCAAACTGACATTCAAGCAGTGGTATAGATGGGACATCCACACATCCATGCTCTTGTGCATACCCTGAGTCTGTCTCCACTCGTCTGGGCTGTGCTGCTGCGCTCGCTGCCTGCAAGGTCGACCAAGTTAATCCTGCTGGTGATGCTGTGGTCATGTTCCTCTCCCTCCACAAACTCAGTCTAAAAAACACAAATTGGTCACCAAATGATCAACTAAAATGGACCATAATGATGTGTCTTTACTGTATAAATACTTTATATAGTAAAGACAGAACTGCATACCTTAGTCTGGGTCATAACCAGGGTGAAGACAGAGTGAGATCTGGAGCTTTTGTCATTCATTCCTGTAGCAGCGGTGGCCCTCTGCTTATTACCAAGCTCCAGCCAGCACTTTAAAAGAAGGGACAGTGCTAATTATGACAGATTCATGCCAAAGAGACAATATTAGTGATTTTCTTTGTCAAACACATTGATAACTTCAGCTTTAATTTTAATTTCCTCTTTAAAACAGCAGACAAACACAATTACAGTAGTTCTAGCTTACCTGAATGTCACTGTAAGAGCTCACCACATTCCTGGAAAAAGTGACAAAAGAAGCAGTTCAGATGCATCATTTTTTACATCATTGCTTTTATTGGAATGAGATGAACCTAAAGAGAAAGGGTTTTCTTACGCAGAGAGCTCAGCAACATAAGGACCATAGACCGGATGCTCCCTGACCCTCAGCTGAAAAACAAGTCGGCTGTGTTAAAACTTCACTGTTAAAACTAGAAAGAATGATTTCTAAAACTTTAAAGAAAGATATTTTTGGTTTTTTAAAGCTGTAGCCAGCTCTCTGGAGTAAAATCCAGTCTGTTACAAACTACCAACCGGCATCTTCCTTTGGTTTGGTTCCTCCCTTGTGACCAGCAGATCATGAATCTTCTCATTATACACTTCAAAGTAGCTCATCTCTACGTGACATTTCACCTGAAAAGCAATATAGAATGGATTTTGATAAGCCATGATACCTGACAAAAAGAAAAACTTCAGTTTTTTAATAGCTGGAACATTTTCCTGGTAAAATTATTCAGGTTTAAGGTTTATTATTCTAAATTAGCTTTGGGGAAACAAAATGGCCAGTTGGCCATCCACTTCAGTGTGAAGCTACCTCTTCGTCTTCCATTGAGGCCAGTTTCATAAAAAGCTCCAGGCAGAATCGTGGGATGACCCCAGCCTCCTCCTCAAAGCCCATCATCCTGCAAAACAGCCATTTCCAACCAATCAAAATAAGGGGTGACAAACTTGATGAGGGCAAACTGATGCAGTGACACAACCTGCAAAAAACACTCACGTGTATGATTTACCAGAGCCCGTCTGGCCGTAGGCAAACAAGCAGGTGTTAAATCCTTCAAAGGCTCTCTGTAGCAAAGGTCTGGCAAGGGTCTCATAGACTGTTTTCTGGCTGGCAAAGGTGGGCTCATTGCCATCCACTGAGCAGAAAGAGAAGTCGTATGTGAAGGAGTAGCTCTGCTTGGACTCTGGATGCTGGACGTGTGTCTCCTGGCCAGTCATAAAGATGACCTGCGATGCCTTTTCCGCCTTTTCCCTATAAGACAGCAGAGAATATATACACAGTGTAAAAATGCACTTTGTCCTCATTTCTATTTGAGTGCGATAACATTAAGATTAAGAACAATTGGGTTGTAGAGCACTTTTAAAAAGGTTTCACTTGTTTTAATTAGGACAGAAAATACAGCGTTACATGTCTTCAAGCTCCTTTAATATTCTCAGATTTTGTCACATTTTAAGCTCAAACTTCCTTGTGTTGTTGGAATTTTTATATGATGGACCAATACAAACTAGCACATAACTGAGGAGTGGGAGGACCATCATAGATGATTGTCAACTTTTTTGCCTAAATAAATTTGTAAAAATAGGGTGTGTAAATGTATCCAGTCTCAAGTTTTTGTCTCCCTCTGACAGGTTTTCCTCTAGGATTGCTCCATATTTAGCTCCATCTCTCTCCCCCACACAACTCTGAAAAACATCCCTCTCCCTGCTAAAAAAAAAGCATTCCCACGGCATGATGCTGCCACCACCATGTTTCACAGTGGAAATGGTGTTCTCAGGGTGATTGAGGTGTTAGTTTTCTTTGGTCTTCGTGGTGCTTTTTGTTCACTAATGTTCTCCAACAAACCTCTGAGGCCTTCAAAGAACAGCTCTGTTTATTCTTAGATTAAGTTACACACAAGTGAACACTATTTACCAATCAAGAGACTTTTAAAGGCAGTTATTTACATTGCATCTATAGGTATCAGGGGGAAAAAAAAAAGGGAAATGCCGGAATACCTTTTCACACCTGACTTATCAGGTTTTGGTTAAAACAACTGAAAACCATGTATCGTTTTTCCCACTCCACAATTATCAACAACGTTTTGTTGTTTTATCAAATAAAAATCGAAACACAATGTATCGAGGTTTACTGTAACGTGGAAATGTTCAAGATGAATACTTCCTCAAGGTTCTGTAGAAATCCCATACCTGGCACTGAAAGGTCGGACCCGGACAGCCACAGTCACTGCACTGTTCTCCATCTTAAATGAATCCTGCTGAGCCTTAGCCTCACAGGGATGGTTCAGGGGTTGCTCAGCAGGGGCTGGGGGGGACATCCTTGTGAAAGTGACGTCCCCATGTTGATTTGCGGTGGTTGGCTTTCTCTCCTGCACAGCAGCGTGGTCCTTAAGCACACCTGAGGATGCCTTGCTGACCCTGGGAGTTGGGATTGGTTTTGCGTTTTCTGCTCTCTGAGCTTTGGACTTGGGCTTTTCCAGATTTGCAGATTTAACAGCAACCCGTTTGGGTGCTTCTTTGCAAGCCAGTCTCTCGAAAACCTCTCTTTTAGCGGCGATTTTCTCAAACGGGGTCCTTCTGGTGGGAGTTTTAAATGTATGAGCCGAGCCATCTAGATGCTTGGAAGAAAACGGAGGCGTCTTGGCGTGCGCCCCATGAGTTACGGCGTCTGATCCATTTATTTTGGATGTAGTTTCTCTTAAACTTGCCGACCTAAATAAACTCGCCCTGCCGTTTGGTTCACTGAGGACTTTTGGTGTTGGCTGTGGGCCAGCATTACCGCTGACCCCACGCTGTCCACGCACGCTTTTATCCATGGAGGGAGTCCTGGTCCTGCGCTGCAGAGTCAGTCTCTTCTCCGGGGCAGGAGTGCTGTTCTGGCTTCTTTCAGTCAACGATTTCTCGGCACCGCTCTTCCTCCTTGACCTCCTCTGTAGAGTGAGTCTGCTTCGGTAAGGCGTCTGCTGCCCGCCGCCGCTCATTGACAGCGCAGAGATGACATAAGTCCTGTTTACCTGACGGCTTTTGTCAGATATCCTGCTGTCTTCAGCCGCAGATTCTGCGCCTGATATCCCACTTTTTCCTAAAGATGTGTCTGGTACCTTTAGATCTCCCAGGCGGTCTCTGCCGGTGGGTGTCCTGGACGTCGATACTGACATTAGATGGTCATAATACGCTGTATGCTTTCTTGCCTGTACGCTAAATATAGACATTGTGATGTTATTCCTTAAACCGCTCAAGATTAGCTCGCCAACCGTAATTGTACACAGTCCGATCTCTCATCAGCATTTAAAAATAGACTAAAAACAATTCAAGTACACTGCAGCATACTCTTTAAAAGTAGAGGGCACCTCATCTGAACTAAACTGTACCACTAAAGACAGTTATTTTGTTTATGGATTCTTTCCTCTTCGCTTCCGCCTTCGCCCGCTTCAATTTCAAATCGCAGCCGTCAGTGATTGCTGATTGGCTGAATTCTCGGAAATAAAAACGTCACGTTTTTGGCGCAGGCATGCAACCATGTTAATCTGACACTAGGTGGCAGCGCATACAAGCTCAAAGTAAAGTTTTTTTTTCTTCTTCGTACATTAGTTGACTGCCCTTAAAGCTACAAGTCAGACTGACTTTAGACCTCAGCTATAGAATACGTTTCGTCCACCTTCTATTTTTATAGTATGTTGCTTAAAATGGTTAAGATAAAATATGCCTTCCCAAAATGAATCTTCCACATGGCAGTTAAAACGCATTGTAGCAGTTTATAAAGAGGACCCAGATTGGAATGAAACCAGAATCTTTCAGAATATGTCGACATCTGCTCAAACTTTGTTATACAAGTATTTGCTAATGCCAACTGATCTTTTCTTGTACCTCTTGTGATGTCATCAATGAAGTATGAATGAAATATGCATACAGCAGTTATCTTTTTAAGTGCACTTTTTAAAAATGTATTTTGTGGGTAAACCAATCTCATTACCCAGCCGTGTTGTTATTGTCAGTGTACATTTGTAAAAAAATAATACACTGAAAGTTTATTTTTAAAAAACCCACTGTTTATCCCAATAATAAAAAAATTAGAAACAAATTTGTCAAATTTTACTTGTTGAAAAGTCTACATGACAAGTCAGAGGGCGGTGATTTGGAATATTTTCACGATTTGCTCAAAACTTCATTCCTAGTAGAGGCATTGCTAAGCCTGAGTATTTGGGGCCAAATAGCCCCCTGAGCTTATGATCAAATAATTTTTAAATACATGTCTATTAAAATCATTCATTAAGCCCCTAAAATATCATTACAGCTTTTATGAAGTAAGTGGACACTAATTGTATGACAGGCAGAGAAATGCGAACCATTTTCATTTTATACAGCTGTTAGCTGTAGATGCAGTAACTGTTTCCAGTGTAAAGTCAGGTTATTAGAGGGATTTTCCAGTCAGTATGACTTTTCCAGTCATATCGACCATTCAGTAGAACAATATCCACCCAAATGCACACATTCATACCCCAATGCACATGTCGGTAGGCAAGTTGGGGTTAAGAGCCTTGCCCAGGGGCACATCGGCATGTGACAGGAAAAAGCTGGAATTGAACCCACAACATTTCGAATGGCAAGACGATTATCCCTCCCTCCAAGCCACAGTCGCCTCTAATGAGCAAATATAGACAACTAACATGTTAACTCACCTTGGAAAAACCAGCCCAGACAGATAACTCACACATTTTATGATGAAATTACAGAAAAAAGCTGCTGTCACATTAAAATTCAAATAATTACCAGTTGGGCAAGGCTCTATAATGCTTCAGGATCCTAAAATCACCTCTGGTGTAAAGGTTACCCTGAATTACCCCTCTGTATTACCTTACAATATGTACAAAACACAAAAAGTCAAACCGTACAAAATCCATGTTTATTTAAAAAAAAACAATACACAAACTAAACATTTAATATTTTCATAATAAACCTCAGTGCCGGTGTGATTTGAAAAATTGGTTACTTTTTGCGACGGTCATGTCTTTTTATGATGTCTAAGAGGTTGTTTTTAGTAACCAAGGTGTCGTCAGATCGCATCTTGGTCTTCTGACTTTCCCTCTTCTGTTGTTCATAGAGGTATGGTGAGTTTAGGAGCTGAGGGGGCAGGATGGACCCAGTGGGTTTGACCCTTTTCACAACCTCCAGGAACAGACGTTTGTTGTTGTTATTCAGGAAGGTGATTGCTGTTCCCCTGTGCCCCAGCCTTCCAGCCCTCCCCACCTGGGGAGGAAACATCGAGGATGAACAAAGAAACACATTTTGTTTTCTATTTCCATCCGAAATACTACAAACACCAATCATAATTAGATATTCTTTTTTTACCGTAACGTTCTAGTTATACCCTGCACAGTCATCTTGAGTGAAGCATAAGATTAGTTTACTAACCTGGTGCACGTACTCATCCATTGTATTTGGCATGTCGAAGTTAACCACCAGTCTGACGTTGACGAGGTCCAGTCCTCTGCCTAGCACACCTGTGCTAATAACTACTTCATATTCTCCCTCCAGAAGACCCTGAAGAAGAAGAGTAAAATAAACTGTACAGGCTGTAAGAGCTATACAAAAGGCTTTTAAAAGAATTTAATTTACTAGTACAAAATGTAGAATAGTGGAACATTCTTAATTTTAGGTTTATGGTTGAGTAACTACAATTATTAACTGAAGAGCATCAACCTTTTTCAGCAAACATGGGAGCACTTTCATTCTTCCATGCATCCATATTCTGCTTGCCATTAATCTCACCTTAAGGATGCGGTTGCGCTCCCTCTGAGTCTTGTCAGAGTGGATTGCCACGGTGTTGAGGCCCGTCACCTTGGCAACCGCCTCACACAGCAGATCGGCACCCAGTTTGCAGTCTACAAACACCACCACTGGAGGCTGGTACAGTTTGTTGTCCTAGAAGGGTGGAAGGTGTATACATTACAACCGTAATTCAATAAATTAGAATACGTGTTCCGATGAGGCTCGCTTGTCTGATTAAAAATACCTTTTGGAAATGACAACCTTAAAGCAGGTATTAAACATACTTTTCATTAGGCACAACATAAATACATGTTCCTAAAAGTTTCTACCATTAGTCATTAGTTGTGTGCCATATTCATCAAAATAAAATAAAAAAACGCTCTGTGTCCTGAATGTATATAATATCAATTTCCCTTTTTTACTAAAAGTTCTAAAACAAATTTACCTTTCAAGGATATTTCAATTTATTTGGATGCACCTGTAAGTTGTATGAAACATGACATTATGTTGGCAATAACTGGTTCTCTTTTTTTTTTTTTTACATCATACCGGCACCAGAATTTTGTATTTCTCATCCACTCATTCGCTCTTTGTTTAAAGAGTAGTTTTCCACTTTGTACTGAAATAGTTCTACATCCACTTTAAAGTGAGGCAACTGTCAGGTAAACTTTGGTCTAACACAGCTTTATCACCGAATCAAATTTTGCAGACCTCCCTTTACTTTCTTTGGATAAAAGTTGTGGGCCATTACTTGGATTCCTGGACTGAGGCCACAGCTCCAAGGCTGTGGTAATTGCTGTATAAATATGGTGTTGAGGGAGACTGGTTGTTGGAGTTTAAGGAATTTCTACATATAGTTGCCAATTAGAAAAAACTAAGCTGGTACCAGTGCATGTCAGGACTGGGAGTTGAGTACAAAAACAAAACTAAAATATGAATGTCATTAACTAAACAAATGTCCAATCTCCCACTACAGCACCTCTTGTGCTCTCCTCTAAAACGTTGGATTTGTTCTTTGAAATGAAGATAAGGTTACCATGACACTCCATGCAAAAATTACCCCCTTTACCCTGAAACTAAAACCTTTTTGACTTAAAATAAAACTAAAAATATTACTTACATTAAGAATTTCAAACAGCTTCTTTTTCTTGGAGGGCTCCTCCACCCAAAGTAGGATTTGCCTGATGTTAGCACACGGTTGGTTCTTCTCACCGATAGCAATGCGCACAGGGTCATGAACTAACCGAGCAGCCAACTCCTCTGTTCCCGCTGGAATAGTGGCCGAAGCCAGCAGAGTCTGATGTTCCTCTGTGACGTGCTCCAGAACCTCCAGTACCTGGTGCTGAAAGCCCATCTTCAACATGGTGTCAACCTAAAGGATACACCACATGATTCCTGTTGCAAGAGTGTTTTAAAGGTATGACGAAAGATCGGTAGCTACAATGTAAACATGCAGCTACATATAGCTGACTATTTTGACTTGTCTCTGGAACAGCAAAAATGTTTAACACAGGATTTTTTTTAGAAGTGCCAAGCTTTTAAGAAAAGTATTTGTACTACTTGAACTTTTTCACATTGTATCCTGTTACAACCAGAAACTTTTAAAGTATTTTATTGGGACTGTACAAGCCCAAGACAAAGTAAGCTTTGGCCTGCATGCAAACCACTATGTGTGAAGGAAATCTATCAGTGTACATCAGTACAACATAGTGGTGGCAGCATCATGCTGTCGGGGTGCTCTTCTTCAGCAGGGACAGGGAAGCTGGTCGGAACCATGTTCTGGGAACATGAAATAAGTTACTTACAGGGCAATCCTGGAAAGAAACATGTTAGGGGCTATAAAAGCCTGGACATTGGGGCAGAGGTTCACCTTCCAGCAGAACATCGACCTATATTTACAACTGGAGCTACGATGGAATTGTTCAAAATAGCTCAAACATATTCCAGACCTTTTCCAGGGGATCTGGGAAAAGACATGAAATGTCATGTTCTCCAACACTCTTAGTCCATGCCGATTGACCTTGAGCAAATTTCCAAAAAAGAATGACATGCCCCAAAAGACTGAAGCTGTAATCGCATTCAAATGTTGTTCTTCAATGAATTAACTCAGGTGTACGAAAATACAAAAACACAACGCACTTTTCACATTTGTAAAACTATTTCAAAACCATGCCACTTTTACCGCTAATGTTACAATTATGCATTATGTTGTGTTGGTCTATCACATAAAATCTCAATAAAATACATTAAGGTTTGATGAAATTTCCCAAAGTTGAATGGGTATGAATGCTTTTGCAAGGCACTATATAAAGTTTGCCATACCTCATCAACCACCAAAATCTTTACTTTGTCAAGTTGAAGTGCTTTCTGCTTCAGGATTTCGTTGAGCCTCCCAGGCGTAGCGATAACAATCTAATGGAGATAAAGAGAAAACCAACCCAGTACTGAGGGGAAAATATGCTCCACTTCAAAAACAAAAATCACAAAACAATGCCTTGAGTAGCGAAGAGAGAAAAACGGGGACTGTACTTTGATGCTGCTCTTGAGGCGGTGCAGCTGTGGAGGAAGAGGCATGCCTCCCACAAGCAGCGCGGTTCTCATGTTTGGGATTTTCACCACCAGCTCCTTGGCCTGTCTCTCGATCTGTATGGCCAGCTCTCTGGTGGGCGTCAGGATCAGAGCCAATGGGCTGCAAACGCCATGACCTGCCTCCTAAAAGAAACATTTATGTTACAAATTAAATCATCATCATGGCCTTTATTTTTTTTTTTGCTATAATCTGAAAGTAAGCAGACAGGAAGCAGGGTGGAGAGACAGGGAAGACATGCTGCACAGGTCGCCGGGGCCGGGACTCCAACCCGGGACGGCTGTATCAAGAACTGGAGCCTCTGTAAATGGGTGCTCTACTACACCATGCGCCACGCCCAGTTCCACTAGCTTTGAAATGTAGTTATTTTTCTGACTGTAGCTATGGCAAATTAGGCACAAAGCTGTTTTTTTGTAGCCTTGATTTATGAAAACCAGCACATATCAGTCTCACCCACATGGTATGTTCTCTTGTCTTTTCTATTTTGAAGATGGGCTCAACAAAATAGGCCTCTGTGTCACATCATATTAATACCCCAGTAAAGACGAAAGTTATTTCCTGATAATTAAAGGTTCCTCAATATTTGGGAGTAAACATACAAATATGCAAGCTACATTTATCTTATAGGAATACCTGCTAATGGGACGAGATGGATACTGGCTATAAAATAACAAACTAAAGATAAATAAATAAATAAAATGATATGCACACATATTTAAAAGTAAATAATACAGTAGTTTCTTTGTTTTGGTTTTCTACTTGCTATCAGTTTGCCGCTGGAATTTTAATTCAATTTAATTTCTTTCTATCTATCTATCTATCTATCTATCTATCTATCTATCTATCTATCTATCTATCTATCTATCTATCTATCTATCTATCTATCTATCTATCTATCTATCTATCTAACATCTCATGTATAAACTAAAAAAATGCAGAAGGCGCTAGAGGCCCACTTTCAAATTTCAATTCCACATTATACTCTCATATTTTCACATTGGTATTTTTTATTTATGCATTGGTTTACTGTAAAAGCTGAAAGTTAAGTTCTGCTTTATGTAATGTTTCTTGATAGGCTAGGGAATAAAAGGCAGAGTTTAGGTTTGCCTGAAACTATAATTTTTTATTTTAGGAATGTTCATTTACATTACTTTCTTAGGATGTTTTGGACTATGCTGTTGATTTTTGTGAAAGTGAGCATTTTTTTTATTTACATCTGTCACAGTGGTGTTTTAATGATGTGGAAACAAACTGCACTTTTTGCTTAGTATTTTGAAAGCTAATACCAAAGTTATGTATGTTTTTGGTAGATTTTGTATCATATGCCTTCTTTAAACCATCTCTCGATATGAGCTTGAAGTGTCTGAATCTACACAGTTACTTAGTGTTGAGAGTCATCTAGTGCTGGTTGGATTACCGTACCTCCAGTGCTCTCATAACCACCGGCAGCAGGAAAGCTATGGTCTTCCCTGATCCAGTATCAGCGCTGGCAATCACATCCCTCCCTGTGAGACCAACAGGCACCATTTGCATCTGGACCGGCGTTGGAGCCTCATAACCAGCGTTTTTCAGATTGCCACTTAACAGGGATGGGAAGCCACAGTGTTCAAAATCAATAATAGGTCTTCTGACATCTTTTCCCTCAGTTTTAATGCCAAGCTCCAATCTAATTCGCTCCACCTGTTCATCTGTGAGGCCTGATATGAATGGATCTTCCCTGTAGGAATAGGCTGATTCATTTGCAGCAGTGTTTACTGCTGGACGGTGAGGCTGAGAAGTCTTTTTGTCATCGTTTTTATCCTTAACATTAAAGACATCATCACCAGTTGTAATTCCCATTTGCAGTAAATGACTGGCTTTGCATTCAAGACTGCAAACATCGTTATCAGTGGCATCACATATGTACTCCCCATAGCGACCGCACATCACACAGACAGGTTCTCCCGGCTCGGGCCATCTCTGGCTCTTCTTGAATGACTTGACTGGCTCCTCTTCTTCTGCATTATCTGAGAAGGACTGAGCTTCAGATTCACATGTTGCACTCTCTGTCAAATGTTCACCAGTGTCATTCCGTGTTTCTGTGTTTTCGCACGATTCCTCCTTTTGCGAAGATGCCTGCGGTTTACTTTGGTCACAATCCACTTGATCAGCCTTGGTTTTCTTATTCAAACCATGGTCTGGTCCCTGGGCAGGTCTCTTTACTTTCAGTGCTCTTGGCATAAACATTTAAACGGTGGAAATAGGACCTGCCATGCAGAAATACGGGGGAAAAAAAATATTAAAATATACGCAAATACCACTGAATAAAGTGAATAAAATAGAAGTAATACCGCGACGAATTGCTACTGTAACTCTAAAGGCTCATAAAGCCAATGTAATACTATGAGCAATCAAAGGGTTCGTACGTTTTGCGTTATAACTATATATATATATTATCTAGTACAGCTTTTCATCATTTACAATTAATAAATGCAAGAAAATAACATAGCTTACTCTTTGGTTTAAGGTGATAGCATTAAAAATACCTTCACGAGCGGCGTCAAATCTTCCAACGGTTCAAAACAACTATAGACGCGTAGTGATGACGTAATTTCCAACTGCAATATGGGAAATGTAGTTCTTCGTTTAAAAACGGCTTTGTTAAAAAAGGGACCGTAACATAAACGCAACATTTAGTACAAGCACAAGATAAAAGGAATTAAATAAAGTGTTTAAAAAATGCTTATTTTATTTGTGTGATCAACACTTAGAATTTAATATTTATCCAGGGGAAATTGTCTTAAAAGTTTAATAAGGTCACTGAAAGTTTAATCCAGGCCACTAATCATAAAAAAAAAAAACATGTTGCAATATATTCCAGAAATAGGTGCCCCAATTTAGAATTCACATCAACTTTCGAAGGATATACGGTTTATGACTGTAAAGTCTAGAAAAATGTGTTGACCTTTGCCTTAATTCTTTATCAATGTTGTCTTCTTTAGAAAATTAGTTGAATGCATCACTATAATGTCTCAAAGCTTGTTTGTTCTCTCCTTTTTTGCTGCCACAGTCAAAAAATTAATCACATAGATATTTAATATTTTAGCCTCAATAAATTTAAGCTCTGTCTAAATTTGTGATTCACATCATTTATGCTGTGCTAACTGGACAGTAATTGGACTTTATCCTGCACCGATAAAAGCCGGGACATAAACAGACAATACAGAAAGTGTCTAATCAAGCACGTTTTACTAATAATAATAATAATTCTTTATTTGTATAGCACCTTTTTTAAACAACAGTTACGCAGTGCTTTACATTAAAAAAATTAATTAAAACATCATAAATAATACAACAATAAATACCCAGTATCTGCCAAATCAATAAAAATATAAAAGGAAATAAATAAAAGACAAAATGCAACAATAATAAGAGAAGACAAGTGAAATTCAAGTATTAAAAGCCTTATTATAAAAGTTAGTTTTAACCAACGATTTAAAAGGTGACAATGAAGAGGCCTGCCTAATATTTAGTGTAAGAGTGTCCCACATCCTGGGGGCCCTGACCATAAAAGCCTTTAACTCCTTCTGTCTCCAGTTGGGCTCTGGGAGTGGAAAGTAAACGCTGATTTGAGTAACTGAGATTGCAAGAAGGGATGTATGGTGTAAGAAGCTCAGAAAGATATGATGGAGCAAGACCATTTAGGAAATAAAAAAATAATAATTAAATTTTTTAATCGATTTTAAAAACTACAGGTAGCCAATGCAATGAGGACAGAACCGGAGTGATGTGTTATTATATTTATTTATTGGATCTTGAGAGAACTGTAGCTGCAGTGTTTTGTATTAGTTGAAGACCATTCAGGGAACTTTGGGGCAGACCAGCAACTAAGGAATTGCAATAATCAAGGTGGCAGGAGATAAAGCCATGGATGAGAGTTTCTGCGCTGGAGAGTGCAATAAATGATCTAATTTTAGCAATATTCCTAATTTGAAAAAGGGCAGTTTTAGTAATGTTCTTAAGATGTTTAGAAAAACTAAGATCTGAATCAAAGGTCACCCCCAAATTCCTGGCTTCATGAGTGCTGTTAAAACCAAACACAGAGAGGGACTGAGTGACTGGATCCCTTTTGGCCTTTGGTCCAAAGACAATCACCTCAGTTTTATCATTATTGAGTAAGAGATAATTATCAGACATCGACATTTTGATGTCTGAAAGACAGAGAAGTTTATTGAGATTAAAGAGGCCTGATGGATTTATAGTCAAATAAATCTATGAATTGTCTGCATAGAAATGAAAAGAGAATATAAAATTACAGATAACCTGACCAAGTGGTAGCATGTAAATAGAAAATATTAGTGGCCCAAGGATGGACCCTTGAGGAACACCACAGGTGAGAGAAGCAGAACTGGAGGATTTATTGCCAGAAGTTACAGAAAAAGTTCTGTCATGCAGATAAGATATGAACCAAGTTAGAGCTGTGTCTCTAACACGTAGCCAATAATTTAGTCGGCTAAATAGAATATCGTGATCAACTTTCATTTCCTTATCGCTTTCAATCAATCAATCAATCACTCAAGCAATCAAGCAAATTTAAACAACAGTAAAATTACACCAATGAAATTGCTATAAAATGTAGATCTAGCCAAATGCAGTTGTAAATATGGAAATAACTAGATATTAATACAACATTTGAACTCCAGAAGCATTTATAAAAAGCAATTATAAAAGTAAATAGAGATGGACCTCACAATACTTCTACATCCGTGTTTAATTTTAAAACCGTGGTAAAAACTAGATTAAAATGATAAATAAAAATAAAGATATTCAGATCAAATTAATAATGCAAGTCTAGTAAAAACGTACATCTTTACTTTAAAATGGAACATAGTATCTTTATCAAAATTTCATTATTTTTATGTTAGCCCCTATATCAAAAATAACCATATGATGATGGTTACGGATAACTTTGAAAGAACTTTGATGTAGTTCATGTGCAGAGGCTGTGCTGTTGTGGGGCGTTTGGAATATTAAAAAATGTGTTCAATCTAATTATTTAAAAATGTAACAGAAAATATACACCAAAATAGAAAATGAGTAAAAGTAAAAAAAGTTGAGACAGAGAACCAAGTGAAAACACTGCAATTCTAGACTAGAAAAGCAGGTTACTTGCTATGTGGCATTTAAATTTTCTGTATCTTAAACTTGAAGTAGGGCATCTATATATTTTACATATCAATATAGCATACATAATACAAATAATATTATGATTGTTACAAATAATGAACGTGCTCAGTATGTGCTGTTGTGATGCGTTCGGAATGTAAAAAAAAAAATGAAAAGGAAAAAGTAACATATCTGCATGATCAAAATTGTTGACTTCTAGAAGAAACTGGTTAAACTGGTTAATAATTGGTTAATTATTAATAACATACTGGATCCATGTTGGCATAGCAGCTGCAATTGGACGCAGTCTAGCTAGTAAAACTAAAGAAGCTGTGTTATCCGACTGAATCAGAAGGCACCACGTGCGCATGCGAACTACCCAACAAAGGTGCGGGACTAGAGAACCTCGGAGCGGTGCGGCAGCAGGACAACGGCAGAGGATACACTGAATGAAAACGAAGGGCTAAATAGCCAGGTTATATTTTAAATGTTTTATAGATATGAACGAGAGAAGCCGTCTGCTTCACCACCAAAATAACCGAAACGTTGTTGTTCTCGTTCCTGCCAAAGAACTGCTTTTTCACTTGAAATCCTCGAAAACCTGGCTGGGTCCTACGGAGTCCATTTCAGCTGGTCCCACAGAGAGCAGAATGGATGGAAAACCCCAGGTCTAGCGACCCGCTCAGTCATCCAAACCGAGAAGGACGAAAGTACAGCCAGCCGAACGTTTTATAACTGCAAGAGGGCAGTGAACAAGCAGCGGGGAGTCATTTCACCTCTCCAGGTTACAGCCGCCTATTGTTTTTCCACACATTCCGGTGGTGTGATGCTCCCTTAGGTTTGACTGCATACAGCATCAGCGGAGGAGACATGGGTGAAGTTCAGGACGCCAGGGATGCGAAGAGGAGCTTCGTCGCTCCGGCGATAAAGTCCTTTGAACATTATGACTTTTCCAGAGCCAAAATCTGTTGCAGCCTCAGATGGCTGGTGTCCAAGGCATATGGGACAGGTAGGGGCAATACGGTCCTTTTTCTTTGTTCTTGTTAAATTTAAAATAAGATAAAGAATTTAACTAAAAATGTTTAGACAATTTGTTCATTTGTTTGTTTCATTATTCATTCCTTACATTAGAATCACACACAAAGATAAATGGGAGTATTTATATTTATAGCTACCATACAAATTCCCTTAAAACGTATCTTTTAATTTACATTTTGTTGTGTTTCCTTTCCTATAAGCTGTTTCATTAACAATATTCTGTATTTTTTGTCATCCCTGGTGAACAATAAAAAACTCCTTTGTTTTGTTTGTTTTAAATAAATTTAGGTGTTGCACTGTCTTAAAATATGTAACCCTCTGCGCTCTGCATCCAGGTCAGAATCCTAAAGATGAACATCATACCTTAAAAGAAGACATTATTTTCCAGCTGTATCTGCATGGATCATTGCAGGGCTGATCTGTATTATAAAACCTTGGCATTGCCACATTTTTGCTCAATATCGTCATGGCTATATCGATTTCCGTCACCCCATTAATCTCTCTCTTTTTTTTTTTTTTTTAATACCATGATCAGAATGTTCCCACTAATCACCCTGAACTCTACCATCTGGATCACCAAGATCTAGATCAGGTCCAAGTATAAACACCAGCGATAGTCTGTCCAATTGACCAAATGTAATATTGCCAAGCAGAGGTTGAATGCATGGCACATGCAATAATAAAGCCTACCCAATCCTGCATGCAAGCAGTCCTTTGCTATCACAATCCTGCATGAGTTGTTATTGTGATGATGATTTTGATACAATATATTGTATGGCTCTAGATCATAGACAAAGTCTAACTGGCAGTGGGATTACAGAAAACTTCATAATGTACAGAGTTAAGTGTTTTCAGTAAGAGATCTTGGCTTTGAATGGTAGTGTTAGCGTACAGGCTTGTTCTGGACTGATTAATTGCAAACTTATCTCCGACAACACAGTAAAAACAAAATGGCAGGTCAGTAACTGTATTTGACAGTTTGCTTTAGATGGCTAAGTCCAGTGGTTAACAACTAAAAGTATCATTTAATACAATATACAATTTGAAGTACTTTCTAGGTCTGGATAAGTATTAAAAATATAGTAGTTAGTAAAAACATTTATTCATTTGCACACTTTATTTCGTGTCCCATTGTCTAAAAGGTCCATCCATCTTTGTCCCTCCATGCATCTGTTCTTCCACCCATCAGTTTGTCCATCCATCAACCTACCTGTCTGTCAATCCATTTATTAATCCATCCCTCTGTCCTTTCACCAAATTATTTATCCCTCTTGCTCTTTTTGCCAGTTCCATGTTCCAAGCTGATCTGCACAGTGGCACAGTTGATTGCACTGTTGCCTTGCATCAAGACGGCCATGGATTCAAATTTCTGCATGAAGTTTTCATGTTTTTTGATGTTCTTTGCCTTGTGTGTGTGTCTGACGGTCTTTTCAGGGCATACCCCACCCTTTGACCAATGACTGTTGGAGATACCGCCCACAGCCCTACATGGATAAGCTGGCATAGACAAAGCATAGATAGATGGATATTTAAAGCCTGACCAATAGACTTTTCTGCAATACGTTCACTGTGGAGTTTGGTGTAGATATTTTGAAATTTGGCTAAACTCTGGAAATCTGAGTCCAGAAACATATGACATTTTGACATAAAAATATAAGGGAACCCTGTAGTGTGTAGGGTTTTGATGCTTGATGCTTGATCTGCTCTGATGCATCCAGCACAGCTTGGTTTGTTTGGAGTGATCCTTCCATGCTGCTGTTTTTAACAAGCCAGCAAACATGAGATCCCTTGCAGACCTTCTGTGTATTTTCAATAAAGAGTGAATGAAATGGGTTGATTCCAAAAATACAGCCTTCCTCAGGGAGCGGGAGGGAGGCAGGGAAGTAAAAGAGAGTGAGCGCGCTCATATCCAGATCCCTGCCTACGCTGTCCCGAATGTTCACATTCATCTAGTTTAACTCACTGCAGTAATACAGGCGTACATGAAGAATATATGAATGTGTGACAGATGCAAGCCACAGAGTGGATGATCTGTCACAGAAAGCTGCCACAGATCATACAGTGATCTAATTTTTAATGCATTGATTCATCTGATGTGATTTACTAGAATCACACAGACACATGTTTAGTGTGGCGGAATGCCTTGTTTTCGGGGTAAACAACAGGGTTCCTATAAAGTTTGGCAAAGTTTGACATTTAAGTATTTTCCATCGTTGAATATGTATCACAAAAACAAAACAATGTTTGGAGTTATTTATATGCTTTATTCCATTTCATCCATCCATCCATGTTTATATCTTTCCATCCAACCATTCCTTCCTACCTTCCTTCCTTCCATCCGTCCTTCCTTTCTTTCTTCCTTCCTTCCAGCTCCCATGTTTTTCTAAGCACTGTAGAAATATCTGCCATATAAGTCATAGTCAGCGTTTTTATTTAAAACTAAAAATGTCTGGAAGCTTGAGTCTGGAGACGTTTGGAGCAATTCATGAAGAACGTGTAGATACCAGATATGTAGTGTTTCTGTAGTGTATAGTGTTTCTCTATGTCCACTTGACACTGAAGGTTTGTAGGTCCAGTCAATTACAGTATAGAATACCACATCTTAGTCTCTCTGATCTTTTCCATCATTTCATGAATTAATAATTCATTAATAATAATAGATAAAGGAGGGCATAGGCAATATTAAATATAAATACTAAAATATAAAGGTACTTAAAAATATGGAGAAAATAACAACTAGAGGATAGTTTCTTGAGGAGAAATTGGTATATTTCGGACCACACAATGGGAAATGAAAGATTACACACAAAAGTTGCTTTTCTTTTGTTGTTTTAGAAATTTTGAGTATATTGTTCATAGGAAATGAGCAGTGTCTGTACAGGCTCTGCTGTCGGCATCCCTGATTCATAATCACATAGAGTTAATCTCCAAATGAGCTCTTATCTCCTTGTCAGGCAGGTGATTAATAGATATTTGCGTGTGCCCGTCAGATAACTATAGTAGAGGATGGACAGGTACACTGTAGAGCATAGTAACTGTCTGTAAAGCTTAATGCCTGCTTTGTTTCTGTTCAAGTTCATGCTGCTTTCCTAGTGTTAACTTAGCCACGAATCTCCTCTTAAGTGCATTTTTACCCTAACTTATCAAAGTAATCATAATCAAATGCTTCACTCCGAAAGAATAAATAAAGGAAGTGAAGTCAGCCAGGCTGTGATAAAGAAAATGAGAGTTGTATTTGCATATTTAGTAAGATGCCTGCCAATTTTAGTAAATACTTGGACTTTCTCTTAGGTGATAAACATGCACCCAAACACTCCCGTGCAGCCGGTCTCTTTGATGAGGCTGGCAGTGAGGAGGGTGTTCCCAGAGAGCTGAAAACCCCACAGATAAAGACGACATGTATCGATCGGGTTCCACTCCTCCTGCTGTTTCTATAGCAACACTGAGGTCTATCCACACGCATCCATGTCAAGAGATAATAAAAACACAGGAAAGATGTATCAATGTTTAAATTAGCTCATTATGTTTTTAATTTTTCATCTTTCTTTCCTAAGATTTGCGTTTGCTTGTCTTCTTTAAGTTGTGAAAACCAAGACTAAATGTGAACAGTCAGTCAGTCATTTTCTACCGCTTATTCCATAGTGGGTCACGGGGGAGCTGGTGCCTATCTCCAGCAGTCTATGGGCGAGAGGCAGGGTACACCCTGGACAGGTCGCCAGGGTGTACACACAAACAACCATGCACACACTCATTCATACCCCTAAGGGCAATTTATAGTGACCAATTAACCTAACAGGCATGTCTTTGGACTGTGGGAGGAAGCCGGAGTACCCGGTGAGAACCCACGCATGCACGGGGAGAACATGCAAACTCCATGCAGAAAGACCCCTGGTCGGGAATTGAACCCAGGACCTTCTTGCTGCAAGGCAACAGTGCTATCAACTGCGCCACCGTGCATCAGACCAATTAAAATAAAAACATTTTAATACAACATTGTGGGATTGATAAAAAGTATGTTTAATACCTGCTTAAACATTAGTTTCAAAAGGTAATTTTAATCTGACAAAAAAGCCTCATCAAACAGACATTCCAGTACCTATATGTTAAATTTAGTTTCTATTTATGATAAATAAGAACATATGAACTCAAATAAATTCATGACTTAGACTTATGGGAAGAAATTTATTTTGTTAAGATTTTGATGTTTATCTTTTTATGTATCTCAGTATGTATTATCAATGTGATAATGTAACAAAATCAATATTTTGTGAAAAGCATCTAATAAACTATTACATTTTCAAACTATATAATTTTGTGAACAGTTTATCTTTTTCTTATGTTTATCAAATTATTTCTTCAGATTTAGCAATTTATTTAAAGCTGGATTTTGATAGGGACAATGTTAACATTCTAATAATCAATCATGGAAATGCATAGCCTAATGGTTATTCCATACTTTTAACATGTAACAACCTTGTTAGACCTGTTGAGCAATTTAGTAGACTTTTTAGGTGAAAATTCATCCTGTTTTTATCCCATTATTAAACAGACAGCATCCCTGCAGAACTGAAGGACCCCTTCTACACTGACCAGTATGAACAGGAGCACCTGAAGCCCCCTTTGGCAAGCCTCCTGCTATCTGCTGACCTGTACTGCAGGGCCGGCAGCCTCATCCTGAAGAGGGATGCTGCCAAGCCGCTGCTGGGTCACGATGCTGTTATTCAGGCACTGGCTCAGCGTGGTCTCTACATCACGGACCAGGAGAGACTGGTCACTGAGAGGGACCTGCGTAAAAGGCCTCTGCAAATGGTGAGAAACATAATTTTTATTCCTTGTTTTTTTCAGTCATCAGGCATCAAGATAAAATTATACTCAGAATATGAACCCTTTTGTAGAGGGATAATGGCTGTTTTTTCTTAGCAACACAAGCCTGTTTTGTGCACAATGACATTTTCCTCATTCCATATTGCCATCAAGCATATCTTTGTTATTTTAAATGTATTTTACCAAGGAATAACAGGAGGTGGGCAAACAGGGAGTGGTACCTGCATTTGTAGTATGTTTGTGCAGCTTTTAAGTTTTTGTCCTGTGCTCCAAACAAATACAAATTTAATTTTTATCTTTTTTATTTTAAACTTAAGCAGTTTATATCAATTGTCAGAAACACTAACGCCCCTTTTCCACTGGCTCTATGTAGGTTTCACGGCTCCACTCCACTCGGTCTACTCGGCACGGAACCGGTTGTGTTCACATTGACCCACTGACGGTTGGAGCTATGGCGGCTGAAGCCCCGCGTCAAGTGTAGTGCTCTATGCCGCTGATAATGTTACTGTGTTAGATTGTCACATTAAAGTAATCTGTGTGAAATGCAAAAAAGTCAGTCAGTCATTTTCTACTGCTTATTCCATAGTGGGTCGCAGGGGAGCTGGTGCTTATCTCCAGCAGTCTATGGGCGAGAGGCGGGGTACACCCTGGACAGGTCACCAGTCCATCACAGGGCAACACACAAACAACCATGCACACACTCATTCATACACCTACGGGAAATTTAGAGAGACCAATTAACCTAACAGGCATGTCTTTGGACTGTGGGCGGAAGCCGGAGTACCCGGTGAGAACCCACGCATGCACAGGGAGCAAAAAATAGTAATACATTAATTAATAAATACTTAAATAAATAAATAAAAACATAAATAAGTCTGGACTGGTGAAGATCCCAACTTTGCCTGAAGAAGTGACAATTGTGAGGATGTTTTTGTCTCAGCCATGGCAATAAAGAGGACAAGAACTAGTCCAAAACCACTGACTTTTCACCGCAGTGAAGTTTTAGGTTGGATGTTGTATATTTACGCTCCACAGATTTACCGGAGTCTTCCTTCCATTTGACCCGATGCAGAAAGACGGTATAAGGGCAGTTGCTCTCTGCCTGCTGGCTTCTCCTGCAAACAGTGGTTCGCTTAAGGACTGTCAATACATTTCCAGACCAACCACGCTGTTAGTGTTTTTTTTGTAGTCGCTCTTGAGTTTTATTAACTTTTCCCTGCACTGCCTCTTTGAAAATCGTCTCATTTCTCCTGGTCCCATGGCCAATCAGTTAACAGCAGTCTGTTCACGTTACATGTAGTCCCTACTCGCCTCAATCGTACCTGCTCAGGATCAGGGATAAAAAAACTAGGTACCTGGACATAAAAAACAAAAATGGAAATGCTTACAAAATGGGCGAAGTGGAGTGGAGCCAGTGGAAAAAGGGGCACAATATTAATAATTGCTTGGATAACATAAAATCCTCTATAGTAATTATCATTGCAAATAACATGGAGAAAAAAGGCAAAATAACACAAAAAAATTGTGGTTATCTCAACAAAGATTTAAACCAAAGGTTTTAACTTACACACTGACCTGGACCTCAGTACTTCTCCTGGTATGTGTATGTGTTTATTTCCAATACATTTAAGCTGTATACCCCTAACATTTTTAGCTAATTTGTCAGTGTTTGAAATGAAATGGCATTAAAGGCTTCCTGCTGAGTTAGGATGAGGTTTCCTCATTATTTTGGGGCAAAATCTCAGTAGGATGGATTACTGGTTCAGTAAATAGCAATTGGGATGCAATTAACACACAGTGTGCCTGCAGTCTGTTTGTAGACCCTCGCTGCTTTTATGTCTCTTCTGTGCTAGTTCAGAAGTTATTTAAATTTTGTCAGGGTTTACATTCCAGATTTGTTGGGAAGAAGACAAGCATATTACTATACGTATAATTTCAAGCTGAATTAGAGAAGTGTATATTGTGCCTGTGTGTGTGTGTCAATCCGTTCATCTTTGGGATGTGTGTTTGGGTGCAGGATCACACATCTTTCTTCCTTCTAAAAGTCTTCCAGTTGAAATGTGTGGCCCTGGCTACAAGTGGGGTTCACACCAGATACAAGCCCAGCACGGATCCTGACTGAATAGTATAAAGTGTTAATGTGTGACAGGTTTTCTTGTGAATGTGAAAATGAGCCAATAGATTAGTGGGAAATGCCAAACAAGTTCGTTCTTTCATTCTTTTTGACCTTTCACTCTTCTTTCCTATGTATCTTGCGATATCCCTTCTCCCTCAGTTTACATATGATCTTTTCTTTCCTCTTTTCTGCAGTTAATTTCTCACACCTCACCAGCATCTTGTATTTTTAAACCATATGCTTCCTAAGGGGGCTATCTTTCACCCTTTCAGTTTCCAGATCTTCTTTTACTTTGTTGTTTTCCCTTTTCATGAAGATATACAGGGGTTGGACAATGAAACTGAAACACCTGGTTTTAGACCACAAAAATTTATTAGTATGGTGTAGGGCCTCCTTTTGCAGCCAATACAGCGTCAATTCGTCTTGAGAATGACATATACAAGTCCTGCTCAGTGGTCAGAGGGATTTTAAGCCATTCTTGCAGGATAGTGGCCAGGTCACTACATGATACTGGTGGAGGAAAACGTTTCCTGACTCGCTCCTTCAAAACACCCCGAAGTGGCTCAATAATATTTAGATCTGGTGACTGTGCAGGCCATGGGAGATGTTCAACTTCACTTTCATGTTCATCAAACCAATCTTTCACCAGTCTTGCTGTGTGTATTGGTGCGTTGTCATCCTGATACACGGCACCGCCTTCAGGATACAATGTTTGAACCATTGGATGCACATGGTCCTCAAGAATGGTTCGGTAGTCCTTGGCAGTGACGTGCCCATCTAGCACAAGTATTGGGCCAAGGGAATGCCATGATATGGCAGCCCAAACCATCACTGATCCACCCCCATGCTTCACTCTGGGCATGCAACAGTCTGGGTGGTACGCTTCTTTGGGGCTTCTCCACACCGTAACTCTCCCGGATGTGGGGAAAACAGTAAAGGTGGAGTCATCAGAGAACAATACATGTTTCACATTGTCCACAGCCCAAGATTTGCGCTCCTTGCACCATTGAAACCGACGTTTGGCATTGGCATGAGTGACCAAAGGTTTGGCTATAGCAGCCCGGCCATGTATATTGACCTTGGGGAGCTCCCGACGGACAGTTCTGGTGGAAACGGGAGAGTTGAGGTGCACATTTAATTCTGCCGTGATTTGGGCAGCCGTGGTTTTATGTTTTTTGGATACAATCCGGGTTAGCACCCGAACATCCCTTTCAGACCGCTTCCTCTTGCGTCCACAGTTAATCCTGTTGGATGTAGTTCGTCCTTCTTGGTGATATGCTGACATTACCCTGGATACCGTGGCTCTTCATACATCACAAAGACTTGCTGTCTTGGTCACAGATGCGCCAGCAAGACGTGCACCAACAATTTGTCCTCTTTTGAACTCTGGTATGTCACCCATAATGTTGTGTGCATTTCAATATTTTGAGCAAAACTGTGCTTTTACCCTGTTAATTGAACCTTCACACTCTGCTCTTACTGGTGCAATGTGCAATCAATGAAGACTGGCTACCAGGCTGGTCCAATTTAGCCTTGAAACCTCCCACACTAAAATGACAGGTGTTTCAGTTTCATTGTCCAGCCCCTGTATCTCACATTTCACAAGTCAATCTTGAATCCCATTTGTTTCACCTGTAGCACACTATGTGCTGCATTATGCTTCACAAACAGCAGTGATGATGGTTGGTTACCTTTTGCACATTGGAGCATCAGTTATTTAAAGCCTGTCAAGATCTGACATGGCAGAAAAGGCAGCGGTCCCCACTGTGGTCTGTTGAGGTCTGGCAGATCGAAAAACAGAAACAGTAAAAAGGTTTCTCTTTGAGAAGATGTAGAGAAAACTGTTTTAACCTGCGGCTTCTTCTTAGAGAACAGAACACCAAGCACTTACCTGCAGTTGAAACTGCTTATCATTAAATCCTTAAATTTTGCTTCATGGCACTTCTGCTAAGCATCCTTCCTAACTCAGCAGTTTTTGTCAGGGGGAAGAATTTTAGGGGTAAGCAACTATACATGATGTCTAATGTAGCCTTACTAGGTCGGTGGGAAGAGGGAGATGCTAATGACGTCTGACTTGTGTCATAACACTACATATTTTCTGACGTTTTCACTGGGTTCCTAATTTGACTTTGCTTTGCAGTGTTATTTTCTCTGCCACCCTCTTTTTTTCCCTCACTATTCTGCCCACTCATCCTTCTGTCTTCTGCCATGTGACGAATTTCCACACGTGAAGTTGCAGAAAGCAAATTGCAGATCCCACCCACTCGGTCGCCCACGCAAATTCTGTATCCCAGGCTCTCTCTTCTCTACCTGAAGGGCTCGGAGAGAAAAGGGGAGGAAAGGCAGGGGTGGATTGACAGTCTGAAAGAAAATTTCTTGCCTCACACATTGAAGCTCACAGGAGGCATCACTGGGTGACCGATATTAGCTCTCAAGTTTGATTTTGTTTTTTGTTTTTTTACTGATGCTTGCGTCACTTTTTAACAAGACCCATCTATGTAAAATAGCCCTGAATTGCTCCTCGGATCATTGAAGCAGGTCGGCATAGAGAGAAGCAGGATGAGGCATAGAAACAGTGGTTATCATTTAGTATAACCGTCTGATTTGCTGGATCTGCACTGCAGCTGTGGTGGTTAATTGCCTTGCTCAAAGGCAGCTCTGCAGTAATAATAATCTTCAATTATCACTGCTCATATCCACTGATAGCCTTGGGAAATTAGCATCACAAAGGAGCAGGTTGTGTTGATTCACAGTTCATGATAGAGACTGATGAAAATTGTTCTACTTAGTTCTGTACGAGTCATTTTATACATTTTTGCATCAGTTTCTGTCATAACTTCCAAAAAGATCAACATGATGATGATATTCAGGAACCAGTGTGGAATTTTCTGTTTTTAACAAGAAAAACATATTCTATTAGTGGCTGTCACAGGAAGTGTAATTGAATTAGTAGTGCTGTGCATTGAAGGGGATGTGGCATTGTGACGGGACACAAATATTCCAGATTAAGGCCATAGGTTGTTACCGATAAGAATACTCCATACATGTTGAACTGAGTTTTGAACTTTATTATGTAACAAAGTGGATGTAAATGGGTCGTGTCACTACTATGAATCTTTCATTTGCATAGTAAATCAAACTGTTATGCTTCTGTGCCACTTTATGTGCCATGGCTGAAACAAATTACTACTGTCTTATGGGTAAAAGCTACATTAGGGGAACTTAATGTGCTCTCCAAAACCTCATTCCTGCTAAGCAATTTAATATTTAAAAAAATCCTAACTGGACCCACATATATCTGTTAAGTTTCTGACATTTAGTTCAAATCAAAGTTATAAATATTCCATACTGTTGCACTTGGTCTTTAATCAAATAAAATCTTATGACCAGATACATTAACGGATAATAAATGTGTAACTAAAAACTCTACAGATTAATGTGCCTTGTGCATACGCAATATTTTTGCCGTACTTATGACTAAATCATTATATAGGATCTGACAAAGTCGATGGCATGGCCAAGCTAGTAAAAAAAGTTGTCAGTTCTAAGGTTTTAACGTGTAAATGGTCAGGCCCCTGTCAGATTTTAACATTTTTAAATCTAACCTTGTTTATAACCCCACACACTGCAGATTCTACTATACCATTATTTTTATTGATCAAATTTAAATGGAACATGGATAAATTATATAAAAAAAAGTACACCCCAAACCCCCAGCTAAATACAAATATGTAAAACCTTAGATTTTAAAGAGGGTAAACTTTCTTTCTCCCATATCTTTAAAGCTGTATACTTTTAACTGGTGTATTTAAACATAAGATATCAAATCCAATAATATTTTATAATAATTTATAATAATTATTATATAATAATAATTTGGTCTGTTAAGTGTTGTCCGGTGAATACCAGCCCAATAAGGCGGTGGTATTTAAATATAGTGAAAGCGGTGGGCCAAGCTGCACGGTGGCGCAGTTGGTAGCACTGTTGCCTTGAAATAAGAAGGTCCTGGGTTCAACTCCTGGGTGGGAGTCTTTCTGCCTGGAGTTTCTCCCCGTGCGTGCGTGGGTTCTCACCGGGTACTCTGGCCTCCTCCCATAGTACAAAAACATGACTGTTTGGTTAATTAGTATCTCTACATTTCTCTTAGGAATGAGTGTGTGCATCGTGTTTGTCCTGTGTGTGTCTGTGTTGCCCTGCGATGGATTGGTGACCTATTCAGGGTGTACCCTGCCTCTCACCCATAGATTGCTGGGAGATAGGCACCAGTTCCCCTGTGACCCACTATGGAATAAGTGGGTCACAAGTGGTGTAGAAGATGAATGACTGACTGACAATAATTTATTAATTTTATTAATAAAAATAAGTGGGTAATAAGTCAGTTCAAAGTCATATTTCAATCACATATATATACATATATATATACATATATGTACATGTATATATGTATACATATATATGAAACTGAAACACCTGTCATTTTAGTGTGGGAGGTTTCATGGCTAAATTGGACCAGCCTGGTAGCCAGTCTTCATTGATTGCACATTGCACCAGTAAGAGTAGAGTGTGAAGGTTCAATTAGCAGGGTAAGAGCACAGTTTTGCTCAAAATATTGAAATGCACACAACATTATGGGTGACATACCAGAGTTCAAAAGAGGACAAATTGTTGGTGCACGTCTTGCTGGCGCATCTGTGACCAAGACAGCAAGTCTTTGTGATGTATCAAGAGCCATGGTATCCAGGGTAATGTCAGCATACCACAAAGAAGGACAAACCACATCCAACAGGATTAACTGTGGACGCAAGAGGGGAAGCTGTCTGAAAGGGATGTTCGGGTGCTAACCCGGATTGTATCCAAAAAACATAAAACCACGGCTGCCCAAATCACGGCAGAATTAAATGTGCACCTCAACTCTCCTGTTTCCACCAGAACTGTCTGTCGGGAGCTCCACAGGGTCAATATACATGGCCGGGCTGCTATAGCCAAACCTTTGGTCACTCATGTCAATGCCAAACGTCGGTTTCAATGGTGCAAGGAGCGCAAATATTGGGCTGTGGACAATGTGAAACATGTATTGTTCTCTGATGAGTCCACCTTTACTGTTTCCCCCATATCCGGGAGAGTTACGGTGTGGAGAAGCCCCAAAGAAGCGTACCACCCAGACTGTTGCATGCCCAGAGTGAAGCATGGGGTTGGATCAGTGATGGATTGTATCCTGAAGGCAGTGCCGTGTATCAGGATGACAATGCACCAATACACACAGCAAGACTGGTGAAAGATTGGTTTGATGAACATGAAAGTGAAGTTGAACATCTCCCATGGCCTGCACAGTCACCAGATCTAAATATTATTGAGCCACTTTGGGGTGTTTTGGAGGAGCGAGTCAGGAAACATTTTCCTCCACCAGTATCACGTAGTGACCTGGCCACTATCCTGCAAGAAGAATGGCTTAAAATCCCTCTGACAACTGAGCAGGACTTGTATATGTCATTCCCAAGACAAATTGACGCTGTATTGGCCGCAAAAGGAAGCCCTACACCATAGACCGCGGAACGAACTTGAAATTGGTCGGGCCCATCATATACCTCACCACCCAACACACACGCTGACACATAAAACACCACCATTCCCCTGATTAGGGGCGCTTGCATGATTTTATCAGAGTGTAGGCAGAAGACAAAAGTGAATTACAGTTCAGGACTGTGTGTCTACTGCCGTTGTTGACACAAAAGACTGTTTGTTATTGTCTTTCGTTAATAATTTAGATCAAATTTAAGAAGAAAATTAAGTCAAATAATTAAAATAATAGATTTTTGTCTTCATCAAAGCAAGGTACACAGTGCGCACAGCCTTACAGCTGTACTGCCCCTGATCATACAACTGATTAATAAAAAGTCGGACACTGAATATTTATTTTTATGTTCCACGTTCAAACACGCCGTTTTTTTCTCACCAGTGATCGTAATATTAGGCTACAGCTAAGAAAAAGGGTATTAACACTCAGAATAAAAATCAAAATAAAAAGTCAAACTCACTCCAGTTCTAAATATTTCCGAAGAAGTGTCATTATGGTGGATAAAGTCTCTGGCTATCCTCAAAGCAGCCACTGTGGTCAAAACTTCCC
The DNA here is from genome assembly GCF_021462225.1 of Girardinichthys multiradiatus. Lineage (NCBI taxonomy): Eukaryota > Metazoa > Chordata > Actinopteri > Cyprinodontiformes > Goodeidae > Girardinichthys > Girardinichthys multiradiatus. The sequence continues at coordinate 19,322,702 of NC_061802.1, read as the reverse complement.
TGTGCGTGTGGGCGCACATCAAGCTATTCAGTCTTCTCTGGGTCATTGTAGATCTTAAATACGTCTTGATACGACGAAGGGATGAGAAACACCTCTCAGCACTGGCAGTGGACACAGGTATGGTGTAGAATAATTTCAACAGTTTGTGCACCTCTGGGAGTAGATTTTTTGCCACGGGAGTGGCATTCATTGCCGACGCTACTGAGGGTATTGTTGGGCCTCGCTCAATCCCAGAAGTCTGAATCACGTCCGGCAACATTCCCAGCTGCGCACGGAGAGTGTCACCGTCAAAATCACTCTTGTAGAGATCCATTATTGGAGAAGGGAAAGATGGAGTCTCTTCTTTAGTGGCGGAAATAATCATGTGCTCCAGAGCAGCTGGGACATGCAAGTCTCTCTGTTCAAAACGCCGCTCCAATTCACCATCAAGTAGATCCAGGAACTCAAGGTATATTTTTCTATAATAATCCACTGGGTTCTGGAATGTGTGTGCAGACTCTCTTCCTGAACCTAGTCTAGCATGGCGTTTCTCTTGCCGGGGCAACACTGGGGCGTCTGTGAGGCCTTGCAAGTGTACCAAAACGTTTTTGTAAAACTCCTCAAAAACATGATCTGACCTCTTTCTCTGAACGAAGTTCCTTGTCAAAGCTACAGCCTTTTGTGCATCCTGTAATGATATGTTTACAGTTTGTAAGGTTCTAGACAGCTGCTCAGTCGGAGAAAAACACATGAGCGCCAGATGCAGACCAGAAAATTTGCTAAATTTGTCCAGCGCAGCCAAAATTCCCCCAGCTTTCCTACCAGCATCGCTGTATGATTCTTCATTTATTTCAGTCATCAGTGTGGAAAGTAAAGCGTAGTTATTAATGACAGATTTCACTGCACCTGTGCGCACTGTCCATCTCGTTGGGCAAAGAGTGCGCAGGTTACTATTACCGGGGGCCATTTCATGTTTTAAGACTTGAAACTTGTGGCTCTGTTTGGGAGATTGTTTCACAATATGTGCAACTTCTTGCACAAAATCCAGCGCATCTCTCATAACTTTACATTTTTTCCCTGTTTCTTGCAAACATAAATTAAGACAATGCACATAAACAGCTGCCGGATTGTCCCGTTTGAAGCTTGCTGCAACTCCATTCAAATGTCCAGAGACATACTTGCCGCCCCATCATATGCCTGTCCACGGCACATACTGGGCAAAATGTTGCAGCGGACAAGAACATCGTTTAGTGCAGTGAGGATGGTGGAGACGTCAGCCTGCGGCAAGTCGAATAGACCAATAAAGTCCTGGTGAGGGACATAACTGTCGTCAACACAGCGGAAAAGAACCACTAACTGCTCTTTGTTTGAAATGTCTCTAGTTTCATCTGCTAATATTGCATAAAACTCCCCACGAATAGGTGAAATAATCTGGGACAATATTGAATGAGAAACTGAATTAATCAGTTCATTTATTATGTCATGGCTCATATGGTTTCTGTCTGCCAACCACTGGTACATTTCAGGACAATCCTGTGCGTGTAATTCCAACATCTCGTAAAGATTGCTGTTTGTTGGATTATTACTATCTGGTGCCATGCCCTGACCCATGGGATACATGATGGAAGTTATCTCCTTAACTAGCATGTCACGTCTGTGCTGTTGTTTAACTTTGAGCTGGGCATCAAGCTGGGACCAAATAGTCTGCTTTTGGGATGAATACATGTTGTCATAAACTACAGCCTCTCTATGATATTTGCAGCTTTCATGTTTTCGAAAAGAGCACACAGCATTTTTCCAGTTTTGGAATTTCATTAGTTTGCTTAATCCCGAACCCAGTCCTTTAATGGTCCAAAGGCGACACTGAGTGCAGAATATTTTTGCCCGCGTTTGACACAGCGTTAGCCACTTGAAATCTTGAAACCACTATGGTTGAACAGACCGGCTTTTCTGTGTTACACCTTGTACTCGTCTTGTCCCAGAGAGAATTGCTGGGTCGTCTGGTTGGTGAGACTTTGTCAGATCCCTGCAACAGTCGCTGAAGCAGTGAACTTCTGCCTGGCTTGTAGAAGAAGAAGATGTGGAAGCTGGGAGCTCTGGAGCAATGGAGGATTATACAGTCGGGCCGGAAGGGGGCAAATATTTTTCTGGAGGAGCGGTTTTCACAGCGACAGAACAGAGTGACCAAATTAACAAAGGCAGACAGATTAACATGTGCTGTAGATTAAATTGCAGACCCATCTGCTGAAGCATCCCCATGGGTTAAATTACAGTAAACCACAGGTGGAATATCTGCAGCCGAAATTCCCTTCACTTTCGGTGGCATTGTGCCAAAAAAATCTGTTATTTTACGTTTCATTGTAAACAATAAAAATGGACACTAATGAGGATATCAAACTGATACCGATCAGAAGCAATGCTAGCTGGCTAACGTTTGTGTGGGAAAAGTTTTGTTCACATCACATGATGCAAATAGTCAATAAATGTTTAGATAGAGTCATTTATCGCTCTCATTGGAGAATGATGCTGCTGTCTGATCTGTATTTTAAAAAGCCTATCTATTGAAGAGTTCCATTTTATCTGTGTAACTTTTTCTAATTATTTTACATCTTGGGAGAATCTTGACAGGATAACCATTGCTATTTCACTCTAGAAATCTGGTATATGGAAGAGTGGCAAGAAGGAAATCATTGATTAAAAGACAGACTTTTGCACCTGAATGCGCTATTCCAAACATTAGTAGTAGCATCATGCTGTGGGGATTCTTCATTTGGTCCATCTGCACTTTGTAGTCTCCTAGCTTCACCTGTATATATACCTGCCTGTCTGTAAGTTTTTGTTTTGTTATTAAACCTTTTAGTTTCACCGATCTGCTCCTGCCTGTCTGCAATTGGGTCGTACTCCTGAAACCTCTTTTACACATCCTAAACATACAGCCAGAGCTACACTATTGCTTAGATCAAAACTTATTCATATGTTGTGAATGGCCCAATTAAAGTCCAGATTAAATCACATTGAGTATTTGTGGCAAGACTTGACAAATGCTGTTTACAGACACTATTCATCCAGTCTGACTGAGCTGTTTTGCATATAAAATGGGCAGAAATGTCATTCACTAGATGTGCAAAACCAGCAGTCACACCCCAATGACTGTAATTGTTGTGAAAGGTGGTTCTGCAAAGTACTCTTTAAAGTGGCAAGTCTTGAAAACATTGAAGGTGTAGGAATACTAACAACTAAACCTCTGCACTTTATTTGTTTAGAAAAAGGCATTTTAGCCCATACTAATTTTAGTCTGTTTCTTTTCCTTTTATCTCCCATGGTTAGGGTTGTGTAGACTTGGTACATGTTGCTGTTCAGTATATCATGCAGTTCTTAGAAAGACTTAAAAAAGTATTTAGACAAAATAATGTAACAGATGTAAAGCTTGAACAATGGCAGAATATTTATTTGTCCTTTTAAACAAAGAACATTTAAAACAGTCTTCTTTAAGTGCCTATAAGAAATTAACTCACCACATGTGGAGCCAATCTTAGTTTTTCTGTTACAGCTCTACAGTGATTTATCGGCTCCTGTTAAGCTTGGATGAATATGGAGAGTTCATTTTTCCTCCTATTATTTTACTTCGTTTTTTTACTGCCTCCATCACAACCCCTATCGGGCTGGCGCTTTGTTTCCATGGTTACACTCCAGTAGGTTGAGGGCTGCTTTCGTGTGTGTTGGTGGATTCAAGAGTGGGGGTGCTTGAGCGTGCATATGTTACATTCAGGGCTATGAGCTCGTATGTTCTGTGTGCATTTGAACATATCTGCTGCTTGTGTGTGTGGCTGTGTGTGTACAGTAAGTAGTGTTGAAATGTTGGCTTCATCCAAGCAGGCAGATGGCATTTCTAAGACTCTATATCTCACACTATGATACCCCTCCTTACAAACACATTAATGTGCAGAAGTAAGGAAAGCTTGTGAGGACCATGCTGAACAGTCTGTCCACCACTGTGTTAGACTGGGATTGTCTTCATTGCGCTTGATTACGTCTTATGCATTGCACACTGAAAGTACACTTTATGTGACAGATAAATTCTTATAAGTGAATGACATTTTGATTGAATTAATCCACCAGTAGCAATGAGAATCTAAATAGAAAGATGTAAACTAAGTTTTGTTTAGATAAAAAAAAATGTATAATACTTAATCACCATGATTCTTTCTGCCATTTAAGGCCACACCTTCTTTTCTGTTTTCTCCCTCTTTTTTTCATTTACATGTCCTGTCTTGCCATTTCAGGCATACCGTATGAGTAAGCTGGTTGCCTAGATGGTGCCAGGTCAGTTTTGCTCTTTAAAAAGGATATCTGGAGATGGTATGGTGATTGTGTGATGGACTCTATAAAATCAGGGTTGCATCTGGAATCAGAGTAGATATAGGCAGATTGATGAAATAGGAACCTGTGTATGTATGACATTCAGCCTTTTGGATTATTTGTATGTATATTTACAGTGTTATTTTCAGTATGTGTGTGTGTGTGTATAATGTACTCTTGTACATTACTGCTATATCTATCCAAAAGCTTTGGAGAGAACAAAAATGTGGTGATATTTCTCTTCCAAACAAAGCAAAGTAGCCATTAATTGTTTAATCTCTTCATTTGTGTAATATGCTAGTGCACTCATTGTATTGTTATTACAATTGCTTTGTCTGTAGTAAGCCAGAGAAAACAGCCCTAGATATTATCAGCTTTATTGAAAGCAAACTTTTCTAGTTGATTAAAATGGGTTTAATTTGGGGCAGTTTGTATGATAATTATCTCAATTTACCGACATGAATTCTCCAAGCTTGCATTAAGGAATGTTACATAATTTTAAGATCTCATCTCTTTCATAGTACAAGCATTCCTTGCAAACACAGTAAAATGTCTAGAGTTCAAAGCAGGGATTTTGTGACTAATATCTTACCCTCTACAGTTATTGCAAGTAATAGATTAGAGGGCAGTAATACAGCAGTATTTCTATTAAAAATCCCAGATTTGGCAGCTTTCTTTGTTCTATAATAGCAAACAGTAAACAAGCATTTTAAAATAGAAGATGTGTAGATGTATGATATATGATATGATTTGTAAGCACCATATTTAAATTGTGGTAAAATAAGATTTTTTTTGCGGATGATCTGCCAGTATATTCTTTACTCAGACCCAGGTCACACCTGCCCTGCCTTGACCATTCCAACACAGTTGGATGGTGCCTCATTCTAGTGTGAACAAATCAAGGCATGACTGCACTCATTTTCAGCAAATATGTTTTTTTTACTTCTGCTTTTCTGGCCATATTACTACAGTGCTACACGTATCACCTCAGCACTAACATGTTCCTTCAAAATCTACATTATTTCCCTGTATGTGAGGTTTCTGTACCTCCACCATCAGTTTCAACGTTACCATGGATGTTTACCGGGTGACTGTGGCTCAGTGGGTAGAGTAGTTGCCTTGTGGGTTTGACTATAACTTCCTCTTGCCACATAATCAAGTTTTAGAGACATTCGGAAACAATTACTGAATTCATTACTACATTCGCCCTTTCCTGACAGAACAATGGTGATAGTGCTGCAGAGAGGACTCCTTAGCAAAACCACTGTTGTACTGATTAATGCTGAACAGACAAAGGCAGTAGAGAAATGTCTTGGAGTGGAAATTTTTAATTGCACATCGTAAGGCACTTGAAGTTTACCTTGAACTCCCATACTAGGAACAAAAGCTATATTGTATAAAATTTGCTTTATTACCCACACACATTGTTATTTATGTGTGGTAGGTTTCATGGCTAAATTGGACCAGCCTGGTAGCCAGTCTTCATTGATTGCACATTGCACCAGTAAGAGCAGAGTGTGAAGGTTCAATTAGCAGGGTAAGAGCACAGTTTTGGTCAAAATATTGAAATGCACACAACATTATGGGTGACATAACAGAGTTCAAAAGAGGACAAATTGTTGGTGCACGTCTTGCTGGTGCATCTGTGACCAAGACACCAAGTCTTTGTGATTTATCAAGAGCCACGGTATCCAGGGTAATGTCAGCATACCACCAAGAAGGACGAACCACATCCAACAGGATTAATTGTGGACGCAAGAGGAAGCTGTCTGAAAGGGATGTTCAGATGCTAACCTGGATTGTATCCAAAAAACATAAAACCACGGCTGCCCAAATCACGGCAGAATTAAATGTGGACCTCAACTCTCCTGTTTCCACCAGAACTGTCCGTCGGGAGCTCCACAGGGTCAATATACACGGCCGGGCTGCTATAGCCAAACCTTTGGTCACTCATGCCAATGACAAACGTCAGTTTCAATGGTGCAAGGAGCGCAAATCTTGGGCTGTGGACAATGTGTAACATGTATTGTTCTCTGATGAGTCCACCTTTACTGTTTTCCCCACATCCGGGAGAGTTGCGGTGTGGAGAAGCCCCAAAGAAGCGCACCAAGCAGACTGTTGCATGCCCAGAGTGAAGCATGGGGGTGGATCAGTGATGGTTTGGGCTGCCATATCATGACATTCCCTTGGCCCAATACTTGTGCTAGATGGGCGCGTCACTGCCAAGGACTACCGAACCATTCTTGAGGACCATGTGCATCCAATGGTTCAAATATTGTATCCTGAAGGCGGTGCCATGTATCAGGATGACAATGCACCAATACACACAGCAAGACTGGTGAAAGATTGGTTTGATGAACATGAAAGTGAAGTTGAACATCTCCCATGGCCTGCAAAGTCACCAGATCTAAATATTATTGAGCCACTTTGGGGTGTTTTGGAGGAGCGAGTCAGGAAACGTTTTCCTCCACCAGTATCACGTAGTGACCTGGCCACTATCCTGCAAGAAGAATGGCTTAAAATCCCTCTGACCACTGTGCAGGACTTGTATATGTCATTCCCAAGACGAATTGATGCTGTATTGGCGAGGCGTTCAGCACAGACTTGAATTGCAGATGTGGTTCAACGCTAACTGATCCCTCTGATCTAAGGTTAGCTTTGAGATTTTAACTTAATTACCAGGCTCCTTTTGGAGCATATTCAAGGATAAGGTATGCTGCTTAAAAGCCTCAAGTGGCATTTCGGAAATGTAAAAATCTGCATGTGTAAAACTGTGTGTGAGAGGACTTTTACTTGAGTTCTCATTGTGGGCACAGCTCAAGAAAACTTGCCATCTACATGTATCTATTTGAAAATTAAAAGCGGTGAAAAAATTCTTAAAGAGGAAAACATAACTTTTTATTTGCTTAGCTAATGTAGAAGGACATTTGGAGTATTTTACTCATTTAGCAAGATAAAAAATCAGTTAAACCTGCGTATTTATAGAATTTGTTAATACTTCTTTAGTTAACTCTAGATTTAGATCTTTGATGAAAAATCTTCACATGATGAGAGCTCTGGAATTTGGTACAAATTTATAGTATTTTAATTTTAATGTTTTACTTTTTTGCGTAATTGAAGCCTTTTCCCGTTTTCTCTATATGTTCGAGTACATAAATAAAAAAACACAAGGTGGATATAAATGTTAAAACCTTTCTCGATGGTATGGCATTTTCCAGTTTTAGAACATTTGGTGACCTCTGAAGACACCGGAGAGGGATACAGCTAAGTGGTTTTCTATGTCCAGCAGAGTTAGCTTGCACTTACCTGAAATTAGGCAGATTCACTTTCTCTGCTTCAGCGTAGCACTTTCACAGGAGAAGTGTAATGGTAAAAACAGCACATTTCAGTATTACATTACCCTCAGGCTAATAATAAACCACTTCTTTTTTTGAGTGTTTTCTTAGTATTGTGTAAGTTCAAGGCGCCTTGTTTTGGTGGCATTTCTGTATTGAAAATAATAATTAAAGCCTTGACTTTTCCTGTGTGACTGCATGTTTGTAGTAATCACTTCTATCCACTTATTTCGTGAGAAAATAAAGTCTATGTGGTGGTCCTAATTATTTCATACAGGCCTTTAGCAGGACTCTGTGGTTCTCACTTGCAATTATTTTATACTAGATGCTAAGTCAACCCTCTACCAAGGATTACCATCTCTTTTTTCAATTCTGTATCAAAGATGAGGGGTATTTACCTTCTTTCCCCAGAGAGCCTGCTGTGTAGCAGTACAATGAAAACAGGATATTGACTGTGTGTCATGCCGAACCTGTGTCTGTGTTGTGTTTTTGTTGATTTCTCCTAGTCTGGTTCTTAGTTTACCCTCTGTTCTGTGCTCAACGTGTTAATTGTTTTCACTCCCTCTGTCTCTCTGCAGTTTGGCTCACACCTGTTTCCTGTTTTTCCTTGATTATATTCTGTTTATTGGTTCACCTTGTATTTCAGTTTGCATTTAAGCCCTTCGGTTACTATTGTTCTTCACTGGTTCCTACTGTGATCTACCTCAATGTCTGGTTATTTACCCTGTGTCTTGATCTGGTTCTGGCCTTCTGCTGGCGCCGCTGGCGCTTCGCCGCTGGCCTCTTGACTGGGATCTGAGAAGGGTCCCTGCTCTGGTGAGCTGGTCTCGGGTGCGTTGGTTACCCTGACGACGGCACCAGGACGAGCTGCTATGGGAGTATATGTGACGTTTCCACCAGCCTCCTGCGATGCTTCTGGACTTCCGACACCAACCTCCGGGTGGGCGGGTTCTCATCGCCGGCCGCCTGGACTCCTGAACTTTGCCTCTACCGTCTCCGCCGGCTTCCTGGACCTAGCCCGGATATCCGTCACGGGTCTCGCAATCATCGGAGTCCCCAGGGGCCTCCTGGAACTCCGTGCTGAACTCTGTGACTGCACGGGACGACCTCGGGTCGCCGGCCTGAAGTCTTTAGTTTTGCTGTTCTTGGTTACTTGTGATGCTGTTTGTCCGCTTGGGTCGGGTCGTTTTTTGTTCAGGCCTTGGTTTAGTAATGTTTTTGTTTCTGGGCCGGTTTTGGGTACTTTTTTTTCTTCCCCTCCTTCCGAGGCCCCCTCTGTCCGCCCTGGTTTGGTTGTTTTTTGTATTGTTTTATGGCCTTTTGGGGCGTCTGGGATCCGCCTTTGGGGGGGGGGGGGGAGGGGGTGTTCCCCGTTTTCCTTGATTATCTAGTCTCTGGTTCCTGGTTCCTACCGGGATGTACTGTGAAATCTGGTTATTTACCCTGTGTCTTGATCTGGTTGTGGCTCCATAGTCGCCTGGGGTCCTGTCAGCCATTTGTTTTACCAGCTTGCCTGGCTTTGAGTTGAGAGTATTAAAACTCAACTTACCTTGTTCACCTGCTTCCAGTTTTAATTGTGTTAAAAATAAATCAAGCAGCAACAATCTTTCCGGCATCTAAACAGCCAACCAATCAAGGTATCTGATTTCAGTGTGCTAGAGTGGACCTATTGTTGGCTGTTGAAATTTAGCAGGCCATCTTCAAGGTATGGGTCTGTGTAGCTGGAGGAGTATGATACTAAGCATTGCTGATGGAAAGCATATGTGCACTGCAAATCTAAAGGTTATAAACCATTGCATCATGGGATATAACAGCAAAAAGAACTTTATTACAAATGTCAGGGCAGATTTGTTATAACAATAAAGGCTTCTGTGTGCTCCCTACATCCATCCAGTTTACTCAGCCTTTATATATCCTACTAGGTTTAATCAGATGTGCAGTCATGGTCCAATGATTGTCAATTTGATACACTTCTGCACCCTACACTCTTCTTCACTGTAAATTACCTGTTGCACATTGTTTGCTATATAAACAAGCCAAAGCCTGTGTGTAGTGTTTGCAAAGACCAATTAGAGAGGGTTTTTCCAGATTTAGATAAATAGCAATAGATGGTTGTATCTCATTTGTTTGTTACAACAACAGATGATTGATAAATTGGCTAGTTGGCAACTCTGCTGCAGCCTGAAAAGCAGAAGCAGTTACCATAGGGTAAACAATAAAGTTGACAAATAAGCTTCTCAAAAAGCTAACTGTTACTTCACATGAGTATTCTAGTTTCCTAACCTTTATATGAGCTTGTCAAGGTATGATAATAAACTATTATTCTGCTATATAGTGCTATTCCTCTGTTAAAGAGGTTGCATCTATTTTTCAATGCTGAGTGACTAATCTGAGCATTTCTAGTTTTGAGGAAGCTTTATTTTTATTTTACCCTTATCACTTTATTGACATGTTTGTGAGTGAAAGATGTAATTATACAAAATAAAGTAAGTTACATTCCTAAAGCATTCTAAAAAAAAGCTAATTATCCAAACCATGACTGGATGTTAAATTCATGAGGTACTAAAAAAGATTAGCACAAGCTCCTGAATCTGAGTTTATGTTCTCACTGCAACCCATCCTCCCTCACATTAGCCTGTTGTCATTCAAAATAATTACAGACTGTGGCTCTGTGGTTTAGTTAACAACATTAACTCTCCCTGTTGCCATTTTATGCAATCAGATCAGAGTACATCCAAATCAATATCCTCAGATGTGCCCTAAAGAGACCTTTGATGGTTTTCATTGCTCTCTTGGCTTTTCCTTAAATTACTGTTGCTTTATGCAATATTTATTCATTGTGCAAATATAGAAAATATTTAGTTTTAAGAACTCTTAATAGGATCTGTGCCTGTCTGAGTATGTGTGTCTCTGGGATTGTGTTTTACACTGTTTGGACAGGCTAAATGAAGGCCAATAGGAAACAATTTGGCAGTGCATTATTGAATGTGGTTGTTTTGCAGCCCTGACGCCAAATTACAGATAGAGGAAATGAAACATTACACTATTGAGATTTTACACAGTTAATCCAGTTGGAGCTGCAGATGCTCCATCACTATCAGACTTATTCAATTATTTCATTCCTTGTTTTTAGGGAGAATATTTGGAGTATATGTTTATTTTCTAAAATCATTTATCACTTTTCAAAGGTAGTGTATTGATTATTTCAGTTTGCTCTGACTGTTGTCCAAAGAAATTGGTGGTAGAGGAAGTGATGCATTTAAATGGTAAGTTTAACAGCCAATTAACTAGAACCTGAATTATTGGGCTTTTTTTTATTGATAACTTGATATATACAACAATACACTTTTGACATTTGTAAAAAACATGACGTTTTGGAATAATACTGAGGTAGGTAGCTGCGTATAATAGATGCCAGTTATGTTACTTGAACTCTGCTGCATGAAATATGCCTTAATTGGATTCTCAAAGCCTAACAGTCAATGTGAAAAAACTGGGTCTTGTAACAGGGGATGAAAGGGATACATTCACATCCACTTGTTTCCAGGGCAACAAAAACAAGGAAAATTTAGCTAAAGAGCTTCAGATGATTATTTTAGAAACAGTTTTTTTTTTTTTTCATTTTAAAGGTGATAATTTTGCCAACTGGATACGTTTGTATTTTCTCAGCATCGGAGGAGTCTCATCTCCTATTATTATGTAGTCGTCTTAAATCTCAATGTGTTACTGAGGTTAAAACCCTGTCATGGTTATAATTTAAATAGATCAGTGACCAGTGTGTCAAGTATAAAAACTGAATTTTTTTTATCCCTCATTCTCTGACTGTCTTCTCAGATCTTAACTATTGCTACTTGTCTTCAGATCATAGTGTTTGCAAATTGACGTGAATATTGTTATGTTTATTGTTCCAGTTTTTGCTGTGTTCGATTATTTCTCCCCATTAAATGCATTAAAACACCAAAAGAAAATGTTCTCATATAGATATTTTACAGCACTATGGGCCTAATCTTCAAAAGGTTTGTGTGTATAAAACCACACGCAAACCTGTTTGCGTCCACAAAGCTGATCTACAAACGAGGTGCTAATCAGATTGTGTAAAGTCAGCGGAACAGCGGACGTTAACCTTTTAGCATGTTTGTCTTCATGTATATGCAAAACATGTGATAATGACCCAAACGCGCAAATTTATGGGAGGACAATATGCAGATGTAATCTCTTACTTTATCAAACTTGAACCGGTGCTGTTTTTGCGTCTAGATTTAGCACGTTTAAAATGCAGGTTCTAACTGGGACCCAAAAATGTTTGCTGTCACTCTAGCCAGAAGAAGGCATACATAGAATGACATGTGTCAACGGATTTGGATTGTCAAAAATAAAAATAATGAAAATAGAGGATTCTATGTAGGATTATCTAAGGTCTGATTTGGAGCCATTCACAAACAAATGCCATGACATATCTACTATGATAAAACTCCTTGCAATCCTTTTTTCTTGTGTCTGGATCATTCCAGCGTACCATCGCAGTCAGTAGGCATCATCTGCTCCTGAACTCACACAAACCTGTCAATGGCGAAGTGCAAACATAACTGATCATCCACCAGAGAAGACCACACAGCCTGTTAACTGTAAATGACATCATGCAAACGACCCACTGTGTTTTTGATGTTGATAATACAATTAATAGGAAAGAATAGGAAAGAAATAAAGACATCATAAGGCAGTTTTAATCCTTAATTTGCAAACTGGATGCTAAAACCACTTCTTAGCAGGTCAAAAATCACCATTATAAGGCAGCTTATTCCATGTGATAAGAAAGACAGTGTATGCTTTAACCTTGTCACTAAACACTAAACACACTGCATTATTGACAGTAACATTGTGTCATCGCAGAGCAATTACAGATGGATCAGTTTGATTACGTTTTTTGAACGTGAACATATGCCTGGGGAGCCTTTATGCAATAAATTATTTAATGTCACTAAAAACCAATTGAAACAATCAAGCATGTTGTATTGTTATAATATTGGCAAAATAAATTCAGTGCAATCATTGAAAAATAATAAATTTTTATGTACATAAATGTTCAATTTAAATTCTTTGCAGGACAGTTTTGTTTTAAAATTAGCAAAGCTATAAAATACAGATAGTCTACTTCTACAACAAACTATTTTTATGTTGCTGATATTACATTCAGGCTTGAATATTGTGGCTGTTTATGATAAACTCTGATCTCCTCAAACACACACTCTCAAAAAAACAACACAGTGAGTTTTCGAAAAGAATTAAAAGTTCACGGGAGGCAAACTTCTAATAAATTAATTGACAGACATATTTGTCTTTTTTATTGGTAATATTGATTGGCCAATTTGTCGCGAGTTACATCGAGCTATACAGTTAACAAGTTGTGCGCGCTCCTGTGGTGTTGTCAGCCTAGACCAGCTGCCCCGTGTGCACACCGATGGCGGAGGGCCAGCACTACTCTGCACACAGCTCTGCCCTCCAATATTTTGATTAAAGGTGAAGCAGAATGTAGTCTTTGCCTCACTGGTTTCATCTGGACCACAAACATAAAGCATCTGTTCGCAGAACAAGTTCAAACTCAGCCTTCTGCATGCATCAATTACGCATTTAGAGGCGCCCTGTGCAAATGAACAGAGGTGGGAACTAAACTTGTCAGAGCAGAGGTTGCAATGACACACCTGCTGCTGTGACTAGCAACGAGAAAGGTTAACAAACTGGAACAGTAAAGAAAGGCAGGAGCAGAACAGAACAGGAGGAAAAAATTAGCAACTGGATCATTCATAATGATGCAGCGCAACAACCCCTTTGTGTTTTAAGCAACACAGCAGAGAGAATTTGTTTGCTTTTCCTCTTGTTTTGCTAGGGACAGTAGCAGCCAGCCTGTAGCACACACAATTTCTGCATTTAAATAGGGCAGTCTGCACCTCTTTTGCACCTGTTATCCATTGCATGATCAGATGTGCCAATAAAGGATAATGTCCATATTTAGTACATTCTGTATGCCATATTACTACAGCCATATTGGACACAAGTGAAAGATAACACAAGGTTGAAAATCCTACTTCGAATACTAAGACAACCCACCGTAATGTAGAAGTGATTGACTTAACAGCACCTGAGCTGTTAGTTTTCTTCTCATTGTTGCCTTGTTGTTTGTTTCTCCCAGGGCGCCCACTTGGCCATGATTGACACTCTGATGATGGCCTACACAGTAGAGACTGTAAGTGTGGAGAAAGTAATGGCCTTCATTCATCAGTATTCATCCTGCCATTCTGTGGAGGAGAGACCATATGATACAGAGGACACATTGACAACCTGGATTAACAAGGTTTGTAATAGTGGTTGTATCTCACAGGTAATACAGTTAATCCCATACAATCTAATGAAATCCCATCAACTTCATTTCCAGTGTCTATAAAATATGATGAAGTATGTTACTGTCTGTTCCCCCTTACCAGTTTTGCCATGACACTCAAAAATTAAAAAATGTAAGTTCGTTGATGAGTAATAGATTGCAAACTCTACATGCTAAAACTTTTCTATGTGTTTGACTCACTGACTGAACTGAACGTTAGTATTGTGCAGTGCAAAAATATTCATACCCTTTAAACATTTTCACATTTTGTCACATCACAGAATACTTCAGCATATTGGAATTTTATGTGATAGACCTATACAAAGAAGTACATAATTGTGGATTATCTCAACTAGGACATGCATTTGTATTCACCCCCCTTCATACTGATGCTCCTAAATAAAATCCAGTGCAAACAATTGTTTTCAGAAATTCACCTACAAAGTCCAGTTAGTATTTAATTTCAGTAAGAACGCAGCTGTTCAGTGAAGGCTTCAAATGTTTGTTAACCAGCATTATGAATAGTGTAGGTGGCCGTCCCCCTTCATGGGGAAAGAGAGCATTAATTAGATAAGTAGCCTAGAGGCCCATTGCAACTGTGGAGGAGCTGTAGAGATTCAAAACTCAGGTGGGGGAATCTGCTGACAATACATCTACTAGTGGTGAACCTCCGAAATCTGCCCTATGTGAGAAGAGGTCAAAAGAAAGTCATTGTTGAAAGAATCACACAAGAAGTACCGTTTGCATTTTACCAACTGTATGTAGGGGACAAAGAAAACGTGTGAGAAAAGCTGCTTTGTATAGATATGACCAAAACTGAACTTGTTGGCCAGCATGCCAAAACATCATGAATGGCAGAAAGTTAGAAAGTGGCAGAAAACTAAAATAGCAGTTTATCCCAAACACATCATTTCAGAGATTAAACATGGCAGTACCTCCTTGATAGAAGAGTGGATGGAGCTAAAGACAGGACAATCCTAGAAACCCGATAAAGAAGCTGCAAACACTTGAGACTGGGGCAGAGCTGATCTTCCAGCAGGGGAACAACATCCAACATATAGTCGGCACGATAATGGAATCGTTTAAATAATTATGCATTAGAATGGCCTACAGGGGGTAAATGTAGATGCTTGGCATATTCCTGTCAGTTTTATTTGTAAAAACCTCCATAAGAAATCTCTATAAAATGTCACAGTTTATAATTTGTCTCGACCTATAAGGCAGGACTGAGGAACACACAGAGGCACTCATTTTTAGATGATGTACCAAAGATCAACATAAATTTGGAGCTACCAACTGTGCAGAGATCTGGTTGCTGAACCAAACAGGACAAGGGCCCATGTCAAACTAGTTGTATCTACAAATGAGGTTCAGACTATTGTATGTAGAAATTAATACATCAACATACACTGCTGATCTTGCATTTATGGTAAAGCAGGAAAACAGAAGCAGTTTCACACTAAAAGCCTCCTCAAAGTCAACTGGGAATTTGTTAAAAGCCACTTGATAGCTTCAAAATAAAACATTCCACAAATAAATTCACACTATGGTGTAACAACAAACATGACCTGACTGGATTTGAACCTGCATTACTTCTAAAACAAATCAGCTGTTAATGTTGTATTCATCCATCCATCCATGCGTCCATCCATCCATGCATCCGTCCATGCATCCATCCATGCATCCATCCTTGCATCCATCCATCCATCCATCCATGCGTCCATCCATGCATCCATCCATCCATGCATCCATCCATCCATGCATTCATTCATCCATCCATCCATCCATCCAAGCATCCATCCATCCATGAGTCCATCCATGCATCCATCCATCCATCCATCCATCCATCTATCCATCCATCCATGCATCCATCCGTCCATCCATCCATCCATGCATTCATCCATCCATCCATCCATCCATCCATCCATCCATCCATCCATCCATCCATGCATCCATCCATCCATCCATCCATGCATCCATCCATCCATCCATCCATCCATCCATCCATTCATCCATCCATCCATCCGTCCATGCATCCATCCATCCATCCATCCATGCATCCATCCATCCATACATCCATCCATCCATGCATCCATCCATCCATCCGTCCATCCATCCATGCATCCATCCATCCACCCATCCATGCATCCATCCATCCATGTGTCCATCCATGCATCCATCCATCCATCCATCCATTCATCCATCCATCCATCCGTCCATCTGTCCGTCCATCCATCCATCCATCCATCCATGCAACCATCCATCCATGCAACCATCCATCCATGCATCCATCCATCCATCCATCCGTCCATCTGTCCGTCCATCCATCCGTCCATCCATCCATCCATGCATCCATCTATCTATCCATCCATCCATCCATCCATTCATCCATCCATCCATCCATCCATGCATCCATCCATCCATCCATCCATCCATCCATCCATCCATCCATCCATCCATCCATCCATCCATCCGTCCATCCATCCTTTAAATTACAGCCTGCTATTAATTCCTTTTGATGGCCTGCATGCACAGATGGCTCGCAGTAACAGTACGGCAGAATCCAGTATGTTTACATTCTTCTAGCTGAAGCTCTGGAGTGCTTCCAGATCTGGGCTTCAAACATACTCAGAGCAGACAAAGTGTTACAGGAGGTCTAGGCGTGGTCTCCTGCTCCTCAAGCATATGGCTCTCTGTTGGAATATGCTTCACTTCCACATTATGCAGCTTTTAGCATTTTTGAGTTAAAAAAAATTAAATCCTTTGTTTCACAATTTTAAAACCATTACTGTTTC